>NC_080394.1:26508384-26808384 GCF_028751815.1 Salvia miltiorrhiza | reverse complement strand
ACAGTAGGTCAGTAGGCCTACGAAATTCATATTTATAAGTCCTTAAAAAATAATTTATATAAATCAAGAAATAAGAGTTTAATCCCAAAAATATTCATTAAAAGTCCATCATAATTTAAATAAAAGAACGGACCTCATTTAAAATAAATAGTCCCAAACTCGTTACGCACATATACTAAATCTTTCATGAAACATCCTTTAAAATAAACTTTGATACATAGAAAATAATTCAACAACTTGAGCTCTTAAGAGGTTGTTTTGCAACAGACATCAAATCTGCCTCGGATCTCCAAATGAGGCTCCAAAAGACATTCTGGAAACTAGACATTTCAAGGATCATTCTCCAATTTGAATCGAATGAAAAAAAATTCAAACGAGCAAGATATGCCCTCTCAAGATGGGTATTTAACAAGCAAAAATCTGAAAATTTCAGATTTCCAGATTACAACCAAGTCAGTGGGCTTTCTTTAAAAAGTCATATCTCCCTTTACAAAACTCCACTGGGAACCCCAAGGGTCAATCTGGAAACTAGGGAGAGATCATAACACTCTCCAGTTGGATTTACTCCAAGAACATTCATGGTTTAGAAGATATGACTGTCTAAAGTTCAGTGCACAAAAAGAGTTCAAGTTTGGCAGATTCAGAACATAAATCGGAAAAACCACTTTAGGCTTCACCAAAAATTCTAAAACTGAACAAGTAAGTTCCCAACATGTCAGTGAATATTCAGTAGAAAGATAGGCTTGAGAATCAAAGATTTAAGTCGGCCTTTGCCACCTCAAAGTCGTAGGTTTGTAAAATCTACTGGATGGTACATGGAATAAGAACTAGATTTCAAGAATTTATACCGGTTGTTTCCCTTACTCAAAAATGGTGAGACTGATGTCAAAAGAACGATACGGGAGTCTAGAGTGACATATTCAAGTTTCAAAGGTTTTCACCGATTGAAACTTTACTTATGGCCTCCCAAAGATTGTTTACCAAAAATGTATTCCAGATGGGCAGTGATGTTTACAAATTCATAAATAAATCATAAGAGCTCCAAACCTTCTGAAATTTTACCAGAGTATAGAAAACATATGAAAGATGATACACAATTAATTTGGGAATTTTTGGGAATCATTTTGATGGCTGGAATCGTCTTGCAAAACACTGCCGAGCAGTGTGCTTATGGCAGATTCGCTGCCTTACCTCATGCACGGTTTTTCACCCAATAAACTCTACCAAAATAATCATCCAAAATCATAAAACATATCCTCACATAATATAGCACACAAATGTGTAAAAATCCATGGCCATAAAGCATTTTCAGTTGAGAAAAAGCAAAGAAAAACTCACCCTCGAAGCACAACCTTCACTCTATAGTTTTCCCACACTCTCCCTTGCTTTGCTACTTCTCTTGGGGCTTCAAAGGCTTCTATGGAGTGTGATAATGGTGGGAGAAAAGTTGTGAGAGTGGGAGAAAGAATGTAGTGGTGGGGGAAAAGGAGTAGTGTGGTGGAGAGGTAGGAGTAGTGGTAGGGAAAAAGATTAGTGGTAGGGAAAAGAAAATATTAGTGGTGGTAGGGAAAAAGATTAGTGGTAGGGAAAAGAAAATATTAGTGGAGGATAATGGGGTGTTACATTAAGTAAATATAAAAATGTGGTGTAGTAATAACCCATGTGTAAAAAAAAAATATATGTAAGACTAATCATCAATTGATAAAATGCTAGAGCATAAAACTCTTGTGATCAAAATTAGAATAAATAGCACTAACATTAGTGCACTCTCTCAATTTATAAATACATCATAGGAAAATAATTTGAGAAAAATATTGATGGAAAATTTTTATAACTCATCATTCCTAAATTTCTCGGTAAAAATAAATAAATACATAATTTTTTTTTTTGATTTGAAAACTCAAAATAAATCTTTGAGCTCCATCATTCTCTTAATGGACTCAAAATATATTTTGAGTGCATCATCCGTTGAAATAAAAATAAAAATAAATTATCACGTATGTAATCATCAAATTCACATAACTCCGTATTTTATTAATGGATGCTGAACCCTAATTACCATAAGAAATCCTTAAATCAATAATTAAAAGTCTATAATCCTTAATAAAAAGTCGGGGCATTACATACTATCCCCCTTAACATAAATTTCGTCCCGAAATTTGTACCTCAGAAAATAACTCTGAGTACTTCACTTTCCTGTTAGACGGTAGTCTATTATTGACCATGATATATTCATAGGTCCCTTACTATCGGTATTGACTTAGTCCTTAGTACCTGAACTTCCCGATCTAAGATAGATTTGGATCTTCCTTCGTAACTCAAATATTGACTAATAATAATGTTGTTCTTATGGATCATATGCTTTGAATCGTAAACATACTTCTCTATTTGCGACACATGGGATACATTACGCACATTCTCAAAGCTTAGCGCTAACGCCAACCAGTAAGTTATTGGGTCTATCCTTTCTACAATCTCGTATGAGCCTATAAAACGGGGTTTAGGTTTACCCTTTACACCGAATCTAACGATTCCTCTTGATGGAGAAACCTTCAGAAAATTTTTCTTTACATCCTCAAACTATAGGTCCTTTCGGCGCTTGTCAGCATATGACTTCTGTCTATCCTGGGCCTCCTTGATTCCTTTTTCTGATTTGACGGACGATCTCAATCATCTCGCCATTTCATCCCAACAAAGTGGTGATCTATATTTCATCAGGTATAACGCCTCATTTGCCAATCTATCGATAGTCGATTGATAACTGGTATTATATGTCTCACAATGAGTGGCAAAAACATGTTCTCAGCTTTCACCCCGGTTTAGCTCGGTCGTCCTCAACATACCTTATTAATAATTTCTATGTCGTTTAAGCGGAACTATAATGACTAATATCTCTAGAGCATTCTTAAGGCAACTTAAACAGTTTGTAAGGAGACCAACCATTTCGAGCATGTAGGCAGTCAGCCTAAAACGCCGTTATAAACTTTTATTCATTCATCGAAGGAATCTCGAGTCATGTGGGCATTGACTGCCCCCTTTCGTGACAACCTTTGCTTAAGTATGATGGATTCGAAAAAATCCATCTCGACAACGAAATTCATTGGTTCGTTAAGGGCTCAGTTTGTCCCAAACACGACATTAAGCTTGACTTTATGAGCTCGAAGACTCAAAGTAACAATGTGATATGTTGTAAAACCTTCACTTGCTAGCACGCAAGACATATTTCAACAAATGAGGTTACATCTCGTTTCATTCCTCCTAACTAGAATTTTTCTAGATCTTAATACATCTTAGTACTTCCTGGTGACAGTATATGGGTGCCATGGCTTTATCTTATTCTTAAGTTCATTGTCATGGACATGCATATCTTCTCTTCAAAGAAGATAGCATTATCTGATTCTTAAGTTCCTTATTCTTCCTCGTAGCTTCTCCATCTTTTCGTCCTTCCTTTTTGCTTCTACCACCATTTTTCTCATACTGGGTATTGTCGCAATAACACTCGCTATTGTATTAGGTGGTTTAATCACTTCTATCCTCATCTTGTCAAAGTTTTTAATGAGTTCATCTTCCCTCGTGAGAAAGTATCCTAACTTCGACGAGACTTTAGGACTCAATGCATCGGCTACTACATTGGCCTTGCCTGGGTGGTAGTTAATACCACAATCATAATCCTTTACTAGTTCGAGCCATATTCTTTGTCTCATGTTCAGATCCCTTTGCTTGAAAAAAAATATTTCAAACTTTTATGATCGGTGAATATCTCACACCTAACTCCGTATAGGTGATGTCTCCATATTTTCAGTGCATGCACCACTGCAGCTAATTTTAAATCATGGGTTGGATAATTCAGTTCATGTGGTCTAAGTTGTCGCGATGCATATACTATCACCTTTCCCTCTTGCATTAACACACAACCTAGTCCATTTTTCGACGCATCCGTGTAGATCACATATTCCCTGTCTGGTTTTGGAACTGCTAGCACTGGTGCAGTAGTTAACATGTCCTTGAGCTGCTGAAAACTTCTCTCGCACTCATCAGTCCAAGTATACTTGATTCCTTTCCCAAGTAACTGCGTCATTGGTCTTGCTATTTTTGAAAATCCTTCAATGAATCTTCGATAGTAGCCAGCTAATCCTAAGAAACTTCTTATCTCATTTGGAGTTGTTGGTGACCTCCATCCTTGTACTGCTTCAACCTTGATACCTTCTGACCTTAAGCCAAATCTCACATTTAGTGAATTTGATATAAAGACATTCACCCCTTAGTGTTTGCAACGCGATTCTCAATGTTTCTTATATTCTTCTTAATCTTAGAGTAGATAAGGATATCGTCTTTGAATACCAAGATGGACTTATCCAAGTAAGGATAGAATGCTTTGTTCATGAGGTCCATGAACACCACTGGCGCGTTTATTAATCCGAACGGCACAACTACGAATTCGTAGTGATCATATCTTATTCGGAAAGCCGTTTTGGGTATATCTTCATGTCTAACTTTTAACTGATGATACCCAAACTTCAAATCGATCTTAAAGATTACACTCACACCTTTGAGTTGGTCGAATAAATAATCCTCAAGGTGCCTTCCTTCTTCTTAACAAATAACACAGGCGCTTTCCATGGGATACACTAGGTTTGATAAAACCTAGGTCCAATAATTCCTGTAATTGGATCTTTAGCTCCTCCAATTCCCTTGGAGCCATCCTGTAAGGTGCCTTGGATACCGGTGCTGATCCTGGTTCTAAATCGATGGTAAATTCTACTTGTCTATCGAGTGGCAGCCCTGGTAAATTTTCTGAAAAATATCTCAGAATTCCCGTACAATCTCTACGTCTTCAATTATCCCTTTGGTCTCAACTCCTCCGATCAGGTATACCAGGAAAGCTTGGCAGTCTATCTTGTTCATCATCTTCCTCGCTTGTAAGGCTGAAATAATTGGTATCATGTTCCCCAGGTTTATCTCAAAGCATCCATCCCCGAAAAGTTAAAAGCAATCTTTCGCTCCTTGCATAAAACTGTGGCGTAGTTCTTAGCTAACCAGTCAATCCCTAGGATTACATCAATGTCCTATATTGTATAAACTGCAAGTTGTTCACTATGACCTTAAATGATCCTATGTTTACCTCTTGGTTTGAGTAAGCATGTGTTTCTATCGTCGCCCCTCCTATGGGTAAAGAATTTCTCATGTCCAGATTAGCCCTTTTCAGGTATGAGTTTTAGGGTATTTGCACATGCACTTGCAGAGAAAGAATGCGAGGCACCCGTATCGAACAGAAGTATAACAGGTGTGTTGAGTAGCGTGCCCATACTTATTAGGTTTCCTTGTTTGCTTCCTTATTTATTCTTGTGCGGGGCATAGGTTCTAACTTAAGGGGGTTGTGGTGGATAGAGTAGTTGTTGGCCTAGAATGACCCTAAATGGTTGTGCTTGACCCGGTTGATTCGATCTTCACATCCCTCCTTGTGGCCTCGCTTGGAAATCTTTAGCAAAATGGCCCTTCTGACCATATTTAAAACATGTATTACTATCATCCAAACATATATCATAATATGACTTGGAAAACTTCGGCCATGGAGGTACCCCAGGCTGGCCCTGATTATCCTTAGCAGGTCCTATGTTTGTTTGATGTCCTTGTCCTTGCCTTTGGGCACTATGTTTCCTACCGAGGCCTCTTGCCATTTCGACTATCATAGTAGTCTTGCCTTCGTCCTTGATCATTTGCTTCCTGAGTTGAGTTTGGGTCGGGCAAATCTCGGGCCTACTACCTCGGCGTCCAGAGCTTGGCTGAACAATTCAGAGTTCATAAACTCAGTATAATTGTCGAGTACCTTAGGCCGGAGTGAAACTTGTTTATCATCTTTTCTTCTATGTCCACCTACTGTGGGGCCTAACGGACATGCTGCAGAAAATATGGTCATACTTGGTCATATCCCATCTTGTTTTGCTTTGGATTAAACACTTCTTTTCCTTTCCTCTTATAACGGCTATTAGAAATATAATTGTCATATACCCCCGTCTGAAAATCTTCTAAGACAAGTCTGACAGCTCTTCTTGAGTCATCGCTTTTCTTTTGGCCTTCAACCAAAATCTGCAAATTCAGTCAATTGGAATGCAACACAGAAAGTCGTTCATGTACGCAAACACTATATTACGGTCTCAATTTGGATTCTGAATTTCTATCATAATGAGTGGTCGATAATATTCATAGGACAAAGACTAATCTCAACTAATTTAAACACAATGAGAGACAACTATACAAAGCTATAGTTTGGGTGGTATACTAGGTCAGTAGACTAATACTTCTTAGTCTAATCGATAAAGGGAATCTACTATGACAACTCACGAGTTGCAAGGCTCAAAATCAACACAACATCAAAGCAAGGTGTTGTAGAAATTGTTCAAGAGATTCAAAAGAATGACCAGAGGGTATGAAATGATTAACTACAAGGTCGAACAAAATGACCTCGAGTAAGAACCCGTCTGGCTTTTCAACCGAAAGTTGAAACATATAGGTTTTCAACCCAAAAGACGTCTACTGAGATTTGGATCATGTGGACTGGCCAGGTCCAACATCATCACTTCCCAGTCACACGGGAAACATTGTCCCGAACTTGAGAAGTCGTGGACATACTATACATAACGAAACTTGAGTTCGTAGTGGCAGCTTAAAGCTCAAACTTAAGGTTCTAGTCCTATTGAACTAGACTCTTATTCCCCAAGGTCTACATACAGACAGTCGAACCATATTTTCTTATATAACTTGTAGTCCCAAAGACATGGGCAACAGTCCAAAGGCGTGTATACTGAGCTATAACAATTCTTATGTCGTCGTCAAAAGCTATACTAAAATCCCGATATGCCCGGGTAGTCTCTGCTGGGTCAAACGCGGAGCTTTCCTAACTATCGGAATATGCCTGGACGTAACCCTCTTTAATAGATAAGGGAAAGTGTGAGTCTTCTTATACGTAAGTAGACGTAAAACTCTTAAATGTACAAGGTTATGAACATACTATGCATAACAAAACATAAGTTTCATTAAGACAACTAAACTTATTTTAAGGTCTTCTATTCTAGTGGACTCGGATCCCATTTCCCATGTATGTCACAAATATATATATAACCCGCAGACAATCAAATCACGCCCTTTTTATAATCTATCGTGTAACATAAGTCGATTCGATGTTCCATCGTGTGTAAACATTCGAACGTAGAGACTTATGCTTAAACCCTTGATGCAATGTTTGCCTTGAATTCATCTTGTATCATCATTCCATGCTTTTCCTTCAACGCGTACATGTCTTTTCATTCCTCTTTATAATTCAAAAGAACCATTGTTTTCTTGTGGAAGCTGAAATGCTCTAAGTTCTCTATCATTCTTCTAAATCATCACTTCAAGAATCTAGATTGTAGAGATATCCTACTAATCCAGCAGTCTATGTTCTTTTAGAATCGTGATCATGCAACTTATAACAATCTATGTTTTCTGGGGAAAGCATGTGTCAATTCTCTATCATTCTTCTTATTATATCATCATAACTGCAATGATATGCCATGAAAGGCAAAACATTCAACATTTCATCATAGCATGCTCTTTACATAAACATCTTCATGAAACAGTTTAGAACAATAACATCTTTAAAACGTTGTAACTGCAGTTACCTTTTTCCTTGATTGAGCACGATGCAATGGAGTGTTGAGCGGTGTCGTATTAACCCACGTATGTCTAGTGAATCAAACTAGACTTGGCTTTTTAGAATAAGGTTTCTAGTGCCAGAGCAAACGAACTGCTCTGATACCACTCTGTCACAGCCCACTATCCCAATGACGGGTTAACCGGGGTTATGACTTGGGGTGAACAATAAGAAACGGAAATTAAAGGGGATTTACTAAGTAATCAACATTAATAACAAACTAGTGGTATATATATATAACCACTTGGGTAATTCACAAATGAGTCTGCCATAACGACTAGACCCCAACTGAAAGTTAATTAAAATGAAGTAGTAATAAGTTCAAGTAGAAATGATAAATAAGTCAGAGTGTTTGCAGCGAAAAAACGTGTGAGTTATGCATATGGAGATGCATACTCAAGGTTTCATTACATAAACATCAAAAGGGAAATCCGCTCAACACCGATCCATTCCATCGCCTGCTCAACCTGCACATTTAGAAATACATGCAGGGCTGAGTATAAAAATACTCAGTGACATAAGCCGAAAATACAACATGCATACATATATAAATTGAACTGCCAACAGTAACACACAGGGTTTTTCTTGAATGACCTGCGCTTACTAAAACATTTCATTCATTTTCATAAAGGTGGATGCGCATCCCATTTTCAGTCTATATGATCCATATCTGTCCTTTCTGTCACGCGTCGGGAAGGAGGCCTCCTTACCACGGACGCCAAGACCGGTCGCAAGCGACTCGCGGTCTCCATGAGTGTACACGTTAATCCTAGCTAGCGACCTTTGTCTAGCATAGGATCCCAATTGGATTTCCTTTAAAGTTGGCGAACCAACACAGATAGGATACATATAAAAACATAAACATTTTTGGCAGTCAATCATTTCATAAACATTTCATTTCATTTCATGAACATTTCATTTTCATTTCATAAGAGTCATTTATCATTTGGGCATAATAATAAACTGAAATTAACAGTTAAAATCATCTCATGCATATATTCGTATAAGAGGCCTACGACACGCAGGGGATCTCTATATACGTATAGTAAAAGTAATGCCCACCTCAATTGTTCTTAAAGCTGGCGTGGAGTCGTTTCTTCTTCGGCTTCACTTTCTGTCGCCCGGACCTTCATTGATGAAGAGTCGATAAGTTCGTGAAGAAATTGTCATAAGACAAAGTCTAATTCTACGTGCCTAGGGTATCTTTTAATGTTTTAGGGTTCTAGAATCCATAATTCGTTACATTAAAGACAGTCAAAAATCAATCATACCTCGTCTAATCTCATTCAAACACATAGGCAACACAAACACATAAGGCACATAAGAATCACAATCAAACATCATCAAAACACGCTCTGTTTTTACACTGACTCAACTTCAAAATTTAATCTGTTCTGGCTCCGACATCTCCTGGACTCGAGACTCATACCGAAAGAAAGATCTTCGAGTCTAGTTTCATATAAAAAAAAAGTAGAGTCGAAAAATCCAAGTGGTTTGAGAGATATGACGTTTTTACCACGATCTACCATGTTCGGCAGTTTTGAACAATCGAAAACTTGGATTTTTGAAAAATAGTAAACGTTGTCAAACTGGGCTCAACTTTGGTGGATATCTAGCTAACACAATAAGGTTAATACCATAAAAATTTGGAAAGCTAGATCACACAGGAAGCTACTGAAATGAATGACTCTTTCCTCTGTTCTCTGAAATTCTCGGTAGTAATGTGCAGTTTAGGTTTTGCATTTTAAAGAAGTATCAAACGAAGTTGGAATGGCTTGAAATTTTACCAGGGTACTCAAGACTCATGTAGGGACTTGCTATACAATTTTCAAAGCTATTAGACATCGATAAACCGTCGATCACAGTAGGTCAGTAGGCCTACGAAATTCATATTTATAAGTCCTTAAAAAATAATTTATATAAATCAAGAAATAAGAGTTTAATCCCAAAAATATTCATTAAAAGTCCATCATAATTTAAATAAAAGAACGGACCTCATTTAAAATAAATAGTCCCAAACTCGTTACGCACATATACTAAATCTTTCATGAAACATCCTTTAAAATAAACTTTGATACATAGAAAATAATTCAACAACTTGAGCTCTTAAGAGGTTGTTTTGCAACAGACATCAAATCTGCCTCGGATCTCCAAATGAGGCTCCAAAAGACATTCTGGAAACTAGACATTTCAAGGATCATTCTCCAATTTGAATCGAATGAAAAAAAATTCAAACGAGCAAGATATGCCCTCTCAAGATGGGTATTTAACAAGCAAAAATCTGAAAATTTCAGATTTCCAGATTACAACCAAGTCAGTGGGCTTTCTTTAAAAAGTCATATCTCCCTTTACAAAACTCCACTGGGAACCCCAAGGGTCAATCTGGAAACTAGGGAGAGATCATAACACTCTCCAGTTGGATTTACTCCAAGAACATTCATGGTTTAGAAGATATGACTGTCTAAAGTTCAGTGCACAAAAAGAGTTCAAGTTTGGCAGATTCAGAACATAAATCGGAAAAACCACTTTAGGCTTCACCAAAAATTCTAAAACTGAACAAGTAAGTTCCCAACATGTCAGTGAATATTCAGTAGAAAGATAGGCTTGAGAATCAAAGATTTAAGTCGGCCTTTGCCACCTCAAAGTCGTAGGTTTGTAAAATCTACTGGATGGTACATGGAATAAGAACTAGATTTCAAGAATTTATACCGGTTGTTTCCCTTACTCAAAAATGGTGAGACTGATGTCAAAAGAACGATACGGGAGTCTAGAGTGACATATTCAAGTTTCAAAGGTTTTCACCGATTGAAACTTTACTTATGGCCTCCCAAAGATTGTTTACCAAAAATGTATTCCAGATGGGCAGTGATGTTTACAAATTCATAAATAAATCATAAGAGCTCCAAACCTTCTGAAATTTTACCAGAGTATAGAAAACATATGAAAGATGATACACAATTAATTTGGGAATTTTTGGGAATCATTTTGATGGCTGGAATCGTCTTGCAAAACACTGCCGAGCAGTGTGCTTATGGCAGATTCGCTGCCTTACCTCATGCACGGTTTTTCACCCAATAAACTCTACCAAAATAATCATCCAAAATCATAAAACATATCCTCACATAATATAGCACACAAATGTGTAAAAATCCATGGCCATAAAGCATTTTCAGTTGAGAAAAAGCAAAGAAAAACTCACCCTCGAAGCACAACCTTCACTCTATAGTTTTCCCACACTCTCCCTTGCTTTGCTACTTCTCTTGGGGCTTCAAAGGCTTCTATGGAGTGTGATAATGGTGGGAGAAAAGTTGTGAGAGTGGGAGAAAGAATGTAGTGGTGGGGGAAAAGGAGTAGTGTGGTGGAGAGGTAGGAGTAGTGGTAGGGAAAAAGATTAGTGGTAGGGAAAAGAAAATATTAGTGGTGGTAGGGAAAAAGATTAGTGGTAGGGAAAAGAAAATATTAGTGGAGGATAATGGGGTGTTACATTAAGTAAATATAAAAATGTGGTGTAGTAATAACCCATGTGTAAAAAAAAAATATATGTAAGACTAATCATCAATTGATAAAATGCTAGAGCATAAAACTCTTGTGATCAAAATTAGAATAAATAGCACTAACATTAGTGCACTCTCTCAATTTATAAATACATCATAGGAAAATAATTTGAGAAAAATATTGATGGAAAATTTTTATAACTCATCATTCCTAAATTTCTCGGTAAAAATAAATAAATACATAATTTTTTTTTTTGATTTGAAAACTCAAAATAAATCTTTGAGCTCCATCATTCTCTTAATGGACTCAAAATATATTTTGAGTGCATCATCCGTTGAAATAAAAATAAAAATAAATTATCACGTATGTAATCATCAAATTCACATAACTCCGTATTTTATTAATGGATGCTGAACCCTAATTACCATAAGAAATCCTTAAATCAATAATTAAAAGTCTATAATCCTTAATAAAAAGTCGGGGCATTACACCTTTCCTTTGGCAGCTGCAACCTTTCCTCCGATGCTGTTGACCAGTCCTTTCGATGGAAAGTTGCTCATCATGGGAGACTGCATCATGCAGTTCTTGACTGTTTCTTCCAGCTTGTGATTAAGCCTTTTGATTTCATGAGAAGCTCTTTCACATTCTGAGTTGGAGATTCTGAGCTCTTCTTCCAGTCGGCTGTTCTCCATGATTAGCTGATCAAGACATGTTTCATCCGGAAAGTAGATGATTGTCTGATGTTTAGCTCGTTCATCATCGATCTCCTTGTCCTTTTTCTGATTCTGCTTGAGGAGATCTTCGAACATTTTCCTCAGCTGACAGTGATCAGTCAGGAGCTGATCAAACTCGTCAGTTTCAACGGATGAGCTATCTCCAGATTCTGAGTGGTCTCCTGAAAGCATCAGGAAGTTATCAGTATATGGAGTTTTCGTGAGAGATTTTACCTCTGGGCCATTCATTCCATTGTCGTAGCTGTTGTCAGCTACACTTTCTGATTCGTTGGCCATCAGGGCTCGGCTCTCATCATCTGAGCTGGAACTGTCGAAGTCGGATGATTCTGATGTGTCGTTGGAAGAGTCAGCATCATCAGCAACCATCGCTTTCTTCTTCAAAGATCTGCGATCTTTCTTTGCTTTCAGTTCCCTGCGCTCAGCTGGAGTCAGATCAGGACATTCATGCTTAAAGTGTCCTTTCTTTCTACATCCATAACATTCCAATTCTTTGATGTCGTAAGCGGCTGACTTCCTTTCTCCGCTTCGATCTGTGGAATGTCTGGAGTCCCTTTCTCTTTATTTTCCCTTGTAGTGCTGCTTGTGGAACCTTCTGTACTTCCGGAACTTGGACTCCATCTTGTTGAATCTGTCAGTCAACAAGGCATATTGACTGAAGAAGTCCTCAGGGTTGAGTTCCGTTGGCTCCTTGATCTGCTTCTTGCCTTCTCTGGTTGAGGCCTTTAGTGCAACTCCTCTTAAGGTTGATGGACCATCTTCGTCTGATCCTCCAGCCTTCTTGTTACCAAGATTTCTCAGAAGATCGAACTCATTTGCCATGAGATCGGAGAAAAGCTTGTTTGTCGGGAGCTGACTGAATCCTGGCTTATGCTGATGAGCGACTGAGTAGATCTGCCATTCTCCTCGTGGCAGTGCTCGAAGAATCTTCAAGTTGATTTCTCGTTGAGTGTATTTGTCTTTGGAAATGGATTGAACTTCATTCAATATGAGATTGAATCTTTGTTCCATTTCCTCGACAGATTCATTCTTGAGCACGAGGAAGGAGTCGAATTTCTGACAAGCTATGGAAAGCTTATTCTCCTTGATCTCCTCAGAACCTACGCACATTCTTTCCAGAATATCCCACATCTCCTTTGCTGTCCTGCACTTGATGATCTTCATGACATACTTGTCAGGAACGGTGCCGGAGATGATGCTTTTGGCGAGGTTGTCTAGCTCATCTTGCTTCATTTCTTCTGTGGTGAAGTCTGCCTTTGACTTGGGCTGGTCCTCATCGTAAGGTTCCTGACGGATGTCAGTAGGAACCCTTTTTACAGTTTCGGTGATAATGATTGGACCGCTGGTGATGACTTCCCACATTCTACAATGTTGGGCAATGAGGAAGCTTTCAAGCCGAAACTTCCATATGTCGTATTTTTCAATACAAAACATAGGTAGAGAAGATAATCTGCTGTGGTTAGTCTCCATCAAAAAAAGAGAGAACAGGTAACAGCAGATAAAGCAAGTAGCAAGCACAAAACAATAAGAAAGAGCAAAACTTTTTCGAGACCTTTAATAAGGATCTAGTTCAAGTAGAACTAGTCAGAGACAGATAGTTCTTGCGACCAACCTGCTCTGATACCAATTGTTAGGTCCGGGGGGTCTCGAATAGGTGTATGGGAGGGGGGGAATACACCTATAGGCTATTTTTGTGACTATCTACAAACCTCAATCAGAGGGATCTCAGTCAGAGATAGAAGCGAAACTTTACAAGCAAACAAGACACCTGTTTAACCGAAATAAGTGTTGACCAACAGGGTTGACGACTGATACTGAAAGCTCTTCAGTAAAGAGTTATCAGTTAAGTCACTGGAACTTAACTGATCCACGTAAGGGCTTCAGTCGTGTTTGCAAAGATGAAGATGATATCTCTCTTCCTTACTATCAGAGGATAGTGAGTCAGATTGATATCATACGCAGCGGAAATTAAACTTAGTTTCGAATAGCCCTCGGTGGAGCAGATAGTTGGATTAAGGTTTCTCTTTTCAGTTAGTCAGCATTCAGTTTTATCAATTGAAATAACACAGTTATGAATGTAAAACTGAAAGCTGTAAATAACACAGAGACTTTTACGTGGTTCGGAAAAACTCTTTCCTACATCCACGGCTGGTTGATCAGACCAACAATCCACTCCGCAAGTACTTCCCTGGTGCACTGCAAACCGTGAACTGAAGATAAACTCTCTCTTCAGCACCTACACACCTCGCGTAGGGTTTCCCTACCTACACACCTCGCGCAGGATTTCAGCACCTACACAGCTCGCGCAGGATTTCCTTGCTAAGCACACCTCGTGTTCAGACTTCCCTATCAGAGTTCAGAACACCTTCTGAAACTCTGAGTCACTCAAACACTCCTATGGGGGAGAGGTTTAAACGAGTGCCAACTATACTTACAAAGAACGAGTTCTTTGAAGCAAGTTGACCTTTGGCTTCTGGGTACACAGAATATATGCCTAGGGTCTAAGAGAATGTATGTAATCAGCAGTGACTGATTTTGGCTTTGGAATTCTCTTCTTCGATTCAAGCTTTGGGCGGTTTAAGCTTTAGGCTGAGTAGCTATTTCGGCAGAGCTTCAGCTTATGTCGTTGAATCGGTGAAGGTTGAAGTGATCCTCGAGCGCTATTTGTAGGAGAACTCTTGAATAGATCCGTTGGCGTAAATCGTCCTCAAGATTTCTTCCGTTGGAGAGCAATTCGAATTTGGGCTGAGGCTTCAATCTTCGAGGTTCCTTGTCTGTGTGGAAACGGCTCTCTTTGATGGACATGAGATGTGACATCTCTGAAAAGTAACCACCAGATAGGAATGACCTCTGCAGAGATAAGATATTGAGATATCTCTGCATTTAATGCGGCTGTACTTGAGCGTACGTGGCTTCCTCTGAACGTTGGAAGATCAGTCCTAGGAGGAATGTTCAACTGATACTTGACTTTAGTATCAGTCCATGGCGCGCATTAAATAATCAGTCTTCAACTGATTCTTCAACTGATACTTCAGTTGGTAACTGCAGTCTTCAGTCTTCAGTCTTCGTTCTTCAGTCTTCAGTCTTCAGTCTTTGACACCGCAACTAAACTAGAAACGAACTCTAACACTTGAGTTCAAAAACGATTCTAGTCTATTACATTTAAGTCCTATGAATTTTGGTATCATCAAAACAAGGGTTAGGATATTCCACAAGGTTCCCAACACCTCATTTGTAGTGTAGTGTAAAGGAGGAATAAGTAAGGGTCAAGTAGAAAATGAGAAAAAAGATTGGAATGATTTAAAGGGTGAAATTTTGTTTATCCCTTATTTTCCTATGATAAATTTACAATCAAAGAGAACGCACTCTAACACTATATTGAAATGACACTAACACTACGTATAAAATTACACTAACACTATATTGAAATGACATTAACACTACGTGTAAATGACACTAACATTATATCGAAATGATAGTAACAGTTGACATTCGGGTAGGATAGTTCAATTGAGTTAGATTCGGATCAGGTACGATTCGGGTGTACCGTACACCCGGGTGTACAGGAGATTTTGTCAACATATATAATACTAATATAGTAAATCAGAAGCCTCTTTTGCTATATTTGAAATTATTGCTTCCGGAGTACTATAAAAGATGTAAATATGCGAAAAAACAATATTCTTAATGTAATGGTAAAATTATTTCTTTATTCTTAGAGGTAGCCATTTCGTCACAATCATGTAAGGCAATAAAATTATTGAAAGATAATATATGCACCCGTATAGTTATATTGGAGATTGAAACTCAATATTTAATCTTTCATCTTAAAAATATAAATTTTGGCCATTTTTTTTATAATTTCGGATTATATTACTCTTAATCTGAATGAATCGGATCAATTTGAGAGCACAGGTTGGACGCAGACTTTTGGCACTAATGTTATAATGTGTGCCAAAATTACCAAATTACTTAGAACAAAAAAATACCAAGTAATTTGGTAATTTTGGCACTAATATTGTCATTCGTGCCAAAAGTACCAAATTACTTGATTTTTTTTTTAATTTATGTTGTTACTTTTGGCACTAATATTCTCATTTGTTCCAAGTAATTTGGTACTTTTGACACAAATTACTTAGTATTTTTGTTTTGCTTTCTATTGGTACTTTTGACATAAATTATAACAACAGTGCCAAAAGTACCACCTGAATCCGCACACCCAATTCGATCTGGTTCGTCCAAATTAAGGGCAATATAGTCCGAAATTGTAAAATATAGCTAAAATTTATGTTTTTAAGATGGGAGGGCCAAATATTGAGTTCCATTACTTAATATGACTATCTCAAAAGTTGGCTCTTCTTCAAATATTAGGAATTTAGGAATGTTGTATTAATATACAAACCAAATTTTATGTTCATCTTATTAAGATGAAATAAATAATTTCCCCATTAAATAAAGAATGGAATAAATAATAATTTATCATTTCTATCCTCCTCCATTACTACTCAAATTCCTTATTTAAGAGCATCTCTAGTATTTTTTTTTGCGTGCCGGACCGAGCCGACATGCGTTATGTGCGTCGTGCTGAGGATCCGGGACATCTCATGCTGGGTGCCTTCGTTGGTGCCGAGCATGGTGAGGAGAAAAGCGATGCGTGTGCTGTACACATGCATAATTAAAAAAATGATTGTGCTATTTTTTTTACCGTTGCAAAGCAACGACTCTTCCTCCCACTCCCTTTCTTTTAATTTCCTTTTTTCTCTATATACAACTTTTTCTCCACTTTATTTTTCACATCTAACACAATTCCCGTGTTGGGACATAAAAAGATATAATCCAACTCCTGGTTTTGATGATACCAAAACTATTAGAGTATCCTTCTAGATTATGTTTCTCTTTATAGACTTAAATGTTTTAGTCCTCACTAGTTTAGTCTGAAGCGGCAAGACTGAAGACACCAGACTGAATAATAGAGAATGTTAACTGAAGCAAGAGATTGAAGACGCATGATCAGCATAGCAGGCTGAAGGAATGGCACTAAAGACTACGTGACTACTCAGACTGATGCTTTAGAATACATCAGTCTATTCCTCAAGAAGCTAAAGTAGTCAACCGATGTATTTGATGCAATTAGTGCTAAGGACAACAACATTAAATGCCGAAGATAGGAGATCGTCATTCCTGACACAAAGCCTCTTCTACTGTGTCACATCGGCCTACAACACCATCTCCAAGAAAGAAGACTTTACTTCTTTTAGACCCAAGGAGACCAGAAGATTGAAGACCTGACCCCAAATTCAATAGTATCTCACAACGGCAAAATCCTGAAGATAATCTCCACCAACAGATCTATTCAAGACTTTGTAAGATTGAAGACCTGAGCCCAAATTCAATATTATCTCACAACGACAAAATCCTGAATACAATCTCCACCAACAGATCTATTCAAGACTTTGCCTATAAATAGGTTCTTCGTCCAAGTTCAATCTTCACCGATTCAAGCACAACTTGCTGAACCTCTGCCAAACCCGCAAGTCAGCCTACTCATACTACTCCATAGTTTGAATCGAAGAAGAAAATACACCAAGCCTAAAATCAACTTTCTGATTACATATATTCTCTTAGAACTTCTAGGTAGGGTTGTAAACAAACCAAGCCGCTTGCGAACTATTCGGAGCTCGGCTCGAAAAAAGCTCGTTCAAGTTCGTTTAGAGAAGTTCGATAAATAAACAAACCAAACTTGAGCTTAGTAGTATTCGACTCGTTAGCTCGTGAACATGTTCGTCAAGTGATTCAGCTTGAAAAATATAAATTATTAGTAGATACAACTTATATTTATCCACTAAAATTAATAATAATTGTATTAAATCTCTAATTAATTTTGTTTGTTATAAGAAAATAATTAATATATTTATTATTTTGAATAAAATAATTTATTTTAAAAATAAAATAATCAATATTTTGAATATAAATATAAGGGTTAAGTACCAAATACCCCCTCAACGTTGGGGCCCCTATCGCGTATAGGACCCTATAGTCAGGGTCCGCGCTGTTTACTACCTCAACGTGGCTAAACCTAAGCAAATCCCCCCCTCAACGTTGGGCCCCTATCGCGTATAGGACCCTATAGTCAGGTATTAAGTACCAAATACCCCCCCCCAACGGTGACTTAATGCAGGGGGGTATTTGGTATTTGAGGGGGGGATTTGCTTAGGTTTAGCCACGTTGAGGTAGTAAACAGCGCGGACCCTGACTATAGGGTCCTATACGCGATAGGGGCCCCAACGTTGGGGGGGTATTTGGTACTTAACCCTAAATATAAATTTAGAAAGTTCATATAGGCTCGTGAGCCTCAAAGTATTCGGTAAGTAAAGTTCGGGATTCGATTCGATACTAAACAAACCAAACTTGAGCACACCACTATTCGGTTCGGCTCGGTTCGATTACACCCCTACTTCTAGGCATTCATTTGTAAATTTCAAGCCTAGATGATTACAGAGAGCCTGTTCTCTGTAATGTAGTTGGTTGTACAAACTCTCTTTTCAATTGAGCAAAAAGAGTGTTTGAGAGTTAGAGTCTTAGACGGTTATCTAAACTCGAAGAGTTCTCAACCCCCGCGTACAAGACGAGTGAAGTCTTAGCAAACCTGCGAGATTGAGAAAATAGACGAGAAGTCCAACCCAATGTGTTGGCACTGAAACGGTTGTTTCGGTTGTAAGGTTTGCTGTGCACCCGTAAGCACAAGGCTAGTGGTTGTCAGTTTAACCAGCTGACTGTGGACGTAGGATGTTGATCTGAACCACGTAAAATTCTATGTGTTCTTTATTGCTTTCAATTGTCACTTTTCCTTTGTGCATAATCTCTATTTCAACTGAAACTAGTATAAGTAAAGAGAGAATTCTGTAAACTGATAACCCAACCTTCAAAAAGGCTATTTTGTAAAAGAACGTTTTTTCGCTGCGTGTGCTATTGGTTGAACAGACAAATCTTTGATTTGTCCGTAAGATCTGTAACACCTATATGCTTTAACTCACACTAGACTGAAGTCTAAAATAAGATCAATTGTGTATTGATCTGTGTCTTGAACTGAACCTTCTTCAATCCCAGTCTAGTGCTCATTCTCAAACTTGAAACACCTTAACTGAAATTTTGTGTCGTCTTATCCTTACTATTAGTCAAGACTACTTTCAGTTTATGAGAGTGTTAGGTCCGTAGGGTCTCGAATAGGTGTATGGGGGGGAATACACCTATAGGCTATTTTTCGATCTTAACATAGAGATCAAAACGAAACTTTGAACACAAACTCAGACACCTATTTACTGAAAAGAGTTTTGACCAAAACTGGGTTGACGACTGATACTGAATACTCTTCAGTAAGGAGTTATCAGTTAAGTCAAAAGAACTTAACTGATGCACGTAAGGCTTCAGTCGAGTTTGATAAACAGAGATGTTATAAATCTTACTGACTATCAGAGGATAGATCAGTCAGACTGATAACACACGCAACGGAAAACTTTTGTTTCGCAATAGCCTGTGAGTTGAGCACGTTGTTAGTCTTAAGTTTCTCTTTGCAATTAATCAGTTTTCAGTTTATGAAAGGAAGAGCACAAGTAAGAAAGTAAATACTGAAAGCTGTAAATAACACATAGATTTTTACGTGGTTCGAAAAACACTTCCTACATCCACGGTCAGTTGATTAGACCAACAACTTCACTCTGCAAGTGCTTACGGGTGCATTGCAAACCGATGCTCGTGCTTACGGGTGCACAGCAAACCTGAACGTGTGCTTGCGGGTGCACACAACCGAAACAACTGAAGATCCAATCTTCAGTACTAACACACCTTGTTGAATTTCTCACTCCTAGCACGCTCTGGTCACTAGGATCTCACGGAGACAGAGTACCTTCCTGAACTCCTTTGCAACTAAAACACTTGATTCTATCGGTCGAAGGGAGGTTTGAAAACTTGCCAACTAAACTTCAAAGAACAGGTTCTTTGGAGTTAGTTTGACCTAGGCTTTGGGTAAACAAGGTTTACCTAAGGTCTAAGAGAATTTATGTAATCAGCAGTGACTGATTTTTGGCTTTGGGAGTCTATTCTTCGATTCAAACTTTGGAGAGTTTGGGCCTTAGCTGATAAACAATTTTGGCAGAGTTTCAGCTTATGTTGTTGAATCGGTGAAGATTGAAGTGATCCTCAAGCACTATTTATAGGAGAAGTCTTGAATAGATCCGTTGGCGGAGAAGAGAGAGTAATTCGAACTTGGGCTGAGGCTTCAATCTTTGAGGTTCCTTGTTTGGTGAGAATGGCTATCTTGAAGAGCAGGAGATGCGACATCTCTGAAAAGGTAATCTCCAAAGAGGAGTTTCCTCTGCAGAGAAATGACGATCCTGAGATCTCTGCATTTAATGCGGCTGTACTTCCGGAAATGACGATCCTGAGATCTCTGCATTTAATGCGGCTGTACTTCCGGAGTACTTGGCTTCCTTTGAACGTTGGAGGTTTAGTCCGATGAACAAATCTCTCAAAAGAATTGTTTTCTTCTTGCTGCCAAATCTCAAATACCGCCGCCAAGTCTCGCGCTTCTCTCCTATTCTAATTACCTAGCCGCTAAAGTTCAAAAGTGTCGTCCCAACCTAATGCTCAAGATAAGTCCCATCTCTCCAAAGTCCTCTTAATTTAAATTGCCGTCAGTTAATGGGCTAAGAGAAAACATCATTAATCTCCTAGACCAACTAAAACTTTTGTGGCTAATTTAAATTAAATAATACTTATATTCTTAAAGTAGAGACATTTATGTACTTGTGTAAAATCCTTTCCACCAACAGATTAACTCCATAATTCGAGATCTTCCATAATTGCACTAAAAATCTCTTATTTTTTTCTCTTGCTTCCACTCAACTTCTTTGACATCAATTCTTCAATCCCTGCACCAAAAATCACCTAATTGTGTATATTAAATTCTATTAAAGCATAAAATAATCCAATAATATAAACAACTAAAATACACACATCAGTGACCCTCATGGACCCAACATCTCGCTTCTTCCCTTAATCTATTCTCTCAAAATTAGTTCAAAACTCTTGCTAACCACTATTCTTTTATAGTCATTTATTCCATCTAGACTCTTCTTCCTCAATAAAAGTGATGACACCTTGTTTCGCATTCGATGAGATTTTGCGACTATGAACAAGCTTCGCCATTTCTTCCGCATCCATATCATAAGATCCCATGAGAAAATTACAATATACCTTTTGACAATAAGGACAAAAAATCTTTCCCGTAAAAAAAGACAAACCACGTTCCTAAACTCTAGTTTCCTAGACTCAACAATTTCACGTCTACATATTTACACACATTATCATTAATGAACCCACTGATTTTGGAAGTAACCCTATAAACTATCATAATTTTTTTTTGTGGACCCCTTCTCCATTCACCATCTACATAAATTGCTTTCTTAAAACTCGTGTGCACTTCCCTTAATAATATGTTTTGTGGATGGAATGAGCCTCTAAATATACATATATAATTTTTGATTAGTTAGTACATAGAGTAAATTAAAGAATTTAATAATAAATGATCCTTTAAAAAAATATACTCCCTCCGTCCCTGAAATATTTTCATTTATTTTCATTTTTGTTCCCAAAATATTTTCTTAGTCCATTTTTGGAAACAATTCCATAAGTTATTATTTACAATTCTCACATATTTACACCAAATGTCGCAAATGGACTCATCACTTTTTATTTTAATTGTTTCATTAGTCACTATCATCACTTTTTATATCATTATTTTTTCTAATTTATGAGACCCCTTCCCCACTCATAAATACACGACTTACTTTTATTAAAACTTGTGTTGCCCTCCCCGCCCCCCCTAGGAAGATGTTTCAGGGATGGAGAGAGTAATAATAAATAGCAAAGATAATATAAAAATGATGTTTCTTGTGCTGATATCCGCATAGTGTAGACCGCTCACATACTTTAATATATTTATTTGTGTCTTATTAAAGTATGTGAGGGGTCTGTATCGTGCAGATGTCCACACAAGAGAATTTATGTAATATAATAACCACCAATCATGTACACCGTTATTATAACTAGTATGTCCCCCGTGCGTTGCACGGCGAACATCGAAATTGAACGACATATTTAAATATATAAATATAAATATTATGATTAAATAATTAAAATTTATTTGATAATGAAAATTAGCGTTACACATTATTCTTATAGAGTATTTTACGTCACTATAAATAAATAAATATTTTCATACACAGACATAAAATTATATATTGATATATATAAAAAAAATTAAATTATAAAAAAGTGAAATTATGATGATAATAACACAATTTGAGATGTATATATATGTGGTTAAGTTCCATGGAGAAGAATATATAAGTAGAGAATGAAGAAACATTGAACATGTCATGAACATGTCAGTAGAAACGGTTGAACATACCAATAATTTTGTTGAACGTTTGGGGTTTTGGAGGTTCGAACCCTGTATAAGTTCAACACAATTCTCATTGAACGTTAAACGAACGAACGTTGATCGTTAGATTAGATAAGATCAACGGCTGAGATTGCTTCTCTTTTTTTTTGCAAACATTTACTTCTTCATTGAACCTTCTCCTATATATCTTACATTTGAAGAATTTCTTCAAATCTTCAAGCAAGAAAAGAAATGATTACAACACTTCAAGCAAGAAGAAAATGATTACAACAATTTTACAAGGAGAGAGAAAGAAGGGGGTGAACAAACTCAAGCGTATCCTTCTTAATACATAATACAACCTTATATAGAAAAGGGGCATCCAACAATTTTTTTTTTCAAGTTGTCAAAAAGAAAAGTGGAAGGCATCTTTTGCCACAACTTTCAAAAAGTGAATAGGAAAAAGCAATGAATGAGCTAAAATCGTCATTGCTCTCGTCATTTCTCAATGAGTGAGCTAAAATTATCATTGCTCTCGTCATTCCTTGAAAATTTTCAAGTTTTCTGGATTGGAAAAGTGGAAGACCCCAATTTGAAGCGGGAAGAATATTCTTAATAATGAGTTTGAAAAATGCAAACTCTTTGGGTTTTTCCATATGCTGAACTGTAATGGATCCAGTATCAACAAGAATTTTTTCGAAGTATTCTCGAGTTTTATTTCCATATACTGGTTGCATTTCCTTATATAAATAGATATTTGCAATTTGTAAAGGTGGCAAACCTTTTAGGTAATTTTCAATTGGAAAATATTTTAAAAACCCAAGATATGGATATTTTATCTCTTCTTTTGTTTCTCTTTGAAGGAAGATGTCATCATTATAATATTGAATATCATAAGCCTTTTCATCCTTTTCAAACTCCTTAAAATAATCAAAATCTTTTAGATCTTCTTCTTCTTTGTATATATATATATATAAATCAGTTGTTGTAAATACATATTATTATATAACACTAACAATAAAAAATTATTATATTATATAATATTAGAATTTTAATGAATCTAATAATATTATTCGATTCATACAAATATAGAATCGTAATATTCAATTTGATATTCATAAACATTCAATTTAATATTTAAATTAAATATTTCTAAACCCCAATTTCTATAATTAAGTAAAGGCCCAAGATGATTTTTTTAAAGCTCAACGTTAATGTTCCAAATCCAATAAGCAAAGCCCAACATGATTTAAAACTAGTTATTAGTGCCTAAAAAGTAAAAACCTATTACTCTCGTCTCCTTCATCATCTATCTTTACTCCAAAGTCCCAAATCAACATCAAAGGCCTTCACCTTCTCTCATCAAAATCTTAAACCTTCTCCCCATCTCTTCCTTTGCCAACGACTGCAAAGCTGCCATCTCTCCCTCTGCAATCGGCGGTCGAACAACAACAACCACCTGCCTTGGCCGCAGGGCGTTTCTGACGAAAAATGGGCCCAGAGCGAAACAATAAAAATGGGCCCTCTATTTACCATCATAACAACACAAAAAAACACTTTTTTTAAAGTCATATTATAATATTTTGGTAAAAAATATATTAATAATTATAAAAAAAATAACTTATTCTCGCCTTTTTTACTTGCAAAGTCATCTATAAGAACATTTGTTTCAATATTTTTTAAGATATATTTTTTAATACAAAAAATTGCTAAACTATTTAATCTTTTTTGCCATATCCACGTTTTTAAATATGTCTTCAATAATTTTAACTTCCATAAACTCTTCTCAGCCGAAGCTACTGTTACAGACATAGTTAACAATATTGCAACATTTGGATAACAATCTGTAATTTTCATAAATTCAAGAATTTCAATAGTTGAAGTTATTTTATTTGATAATTTCATTTGTAATATTTTTAATTCAATAAATAAATCATCTAACTCATATAATGAGTAAAAGTAAATTTAAAATTAACACATTAATGTCTTAATTTTTCACTATCCAAAAATTTTAAAGTTTTCGAATCAAATGAAAAACCAAATATATGATCAAATGATTTCATTTCTTTAAATCTACATTTTAAAGAAGTAATCGTTATGTCCACAACAACTACAAAATATTCAAATCCTAAATGACATTTTATTAAAAATATTGGCTCCATATTCATATTAGATGCAAAACTCTTAGCAATAGTCAAACTTGTATTAGATATTAGACCTTCTAATTGTTTCATGATAAAGTCAATGCGCATAGTATACACAAAAAATGATATTAGACCTTATAATTTTTGGGGGCCCCAAAATTATTCAGAATGAAATTTTTTGGGCCTCATTTTTTTTTATTCAATGCTAATAGTATACACAAGAAGAAAGTTAGGCCAATAATAATAATAGTATATATAAGATAATATAAAAAAATTTGGGCCCCCAAAAATGATGGGCCCTGGGCGATCGCCCATGCTGGCCCGCCCTCAGAGACGGCCCTGCTTGGCCGTCCTTTCATTTCCCGGTCGAACACCTCTAAGTAGAATGGTGCAATTTTTGTATGTTAGGGCAAATGGGCCACTTACTTATTCAGCCCACTATTTATTTTCCTTTTTAAATTTTCTTTTTTATTATATATAGTTGCAACTACGCTGCTTAAAGTCCCTCCCTCCTCTTCCTTGCCCTATTTCAAATTCTATTGTGCCCTCTGCTCTCTCTCTCTCTCATCATCAATCTTCCAGCTCAGGTACTCTCTTTCTCTATCTCTCTCTACATTTGATATTCGAATTTCTATAGATTATCATGTGTTGAGCAATATCTCTTGCCTATAGGTTTTTAGAGTATCATTTGAAAACCTAGCTTAAACCCTAGCCCCAAAACTGTGAAATGGCAATGGAGTGGAACGCCGAAACCCTACAATTCCTGTCCCAGTGTTTCATCAACACGCTGTCGCCGCTCCCTGAGCCCCGCCGCCGCGCGGAAGCAGCATTGGCAGAGGCCGCCGATCGGGCCAACTATGGGCTGGCGGTTCTCCGGCTGGTCGCGGAGCCTGCTGTAGATGAGCAGATCCGCCAATCCGCCGCTGTTAACTTCAAGAACCACCTCAAAGCTCGCTGGGCGCAGAATCCCGATGACCCGGACCGGATTGTTATGCCGGACACTGAGAAGGAGCAAATTAAAGGTTTGATTGTTAGGCTGATGGTTACTGCGACGCCGAAAATTCAAGCTCAGCTTAGTGAAGCTTTGACTGTCATCGGGAACCATGATTTCCCAAAACAATGGCGGGCTTTGTTGCCTGAGTTAGTTGTGACTTTGGATGAATTGAGTCAGGCAAATGATTATGTTTCAGTGAATGGGATTTTAGCTACGGTTGATTCGTTGCTGAAGAAGTTTAGATACGAGTATAAGACAAATGATCTCTTACTTGATCTGAAGTATTGTCTTGATAACTTTGCCCGGCCACTGTTAGAAGTGTTTCAGCGGACTGCACGGTATCTAGACCATGCTGTGGGTTCTGGGGCTGCAAATGCTGTCGTTCTGAAGGGTTATATAGAGTCACAGACGTTATGTTGTTGGATCTTTTATTCATTCAATTATATGGATTTGCCGGAGTTTTTTGAGGATCATATGAATGAATGGATGGTTGAGTTCAATAAATATTTGACAGTAAAATATTCTGCCTTAGAAGATAGTGGAAGTGATGGGCTTGCTGTAGTTGATGACTTGAGAGCTGTGGTTTGTGAGAATATTAGCCTGTATATGAAGAGAGATGAGGAAACATTTCAGGGGTATTTGGGTGGGTTTGTGGAGGCTG
This sequence comes from Salvia miltiorrhiza, assembly GCF_028751815.1. Taxonomy (NCBI): domain Eukaryota; kingdom Viridiplantae; phylum Streptophyta; class Magnoliopsida; order Lamiales; family Lamiaceae; genus Salvia; species Salvia miltiorrhiza. Next base: position 26,782,228 of record NC_080394.1, on the reverse strand, counting down.
TGTGGGGACTCTTAGTGGCTGCGTCTAATTCTTCTAGTCGGGAGAGTCTCACCGTGACTGCTATTAAGTTTTTGACTACGGTTAGTACAAGTGTTCATCATATTTTGTTTGCAAGGGAGGATATTTTGCAGCAGATTTGTCAGAGTATAGTGATTCCTAATGTGATGCTAAGGGATGAGGACGAGGAGCTTTTTGAGATGAATTACATTGAGTTCATTAGAAGAGATATGGAAGGCAGTGACTTGGAAACTAGGAGGAGGATTGCTTGCGAACTCCTCAAGGGAATTGCTTTAAACTATAAGGAGAGGGTGGCCGAAAAGGCTTCTGCTCAGATACAGAGTCTCCTAGCCTCATTTTCACAGAATCCGGCCGCTAACTGGAAGCACAAAGATTGTGCTATTTATTTGGTTGTGTCCCTTGCCACAAAGAAAGCCAGTGGCACCTCAATTTCCACTGACCTTGTTGACGTTGAGAGCTTCTTTGGGTCTGTAATTGTGCCAGAGCTGCGAAGTCAAGATGTTAATGGATTTCCGATGTTGAAAGCTGGTGCATTAAAGTTCTTCACAATGTTCAGGAATCAGATCCCCAAAGGTGTTGCTGTCTCACTGCTACCCGATGTTGTCCGCTTCCTGGTCTCTGAGTCAAATGTCGTTCATTCATATGCAGCCAGCTGCATTGAGAAGCTTCTTCTAGTCAAGGATGAGGGAGGGAGGGCTAGATATTCAGCTGAAGATATCAGCCCATTTCTGCTAGCATTAATGACCAATCTTTTTGGTGCCTTACAAAGGCCAGAATCTGAGGAGAACCATTATGTGATGAAGTGCATCGTGAGGGTTCTTGGAGTTGCTAATATTTCACATGAGGTTGCGGTACCTTGCATCAATGGTCTGGCAACTGTTCTAAACAGAGTTTGTGAAAACCCAAAGAACCCCGACTTTAATCATCATCTGTTTGATTCGGTGGCTCTTTTAATCAGGAGGGCTTGTGAGCAAGACCCATCTATTATTTCAGCTTTTGAAACAAGGTTACTGCCCATCCTACAGGTGATCTTATCGAGAGATATTACTGAGTTCTTTCCTTATGCATTCCAGCTGCTAGCTCAGCTTGTGGACTTCAATCGATCTCCTTTACCAGGGAATTATATGGATATATTTGCAATACTCCTTCTTCAAGATTCTTGGAAAAAGTCTGCAAATGTACCTTCTCTTGTCCGCTTGCTTCAGGCCTTCCTTAGGAAGGCTCCACATGAACTAAATCAGCAGGGGCGTTTATCCAATATCCTTGGAATATTTGAAAATTTAGTCTCATCACGGAGTACTGCTGAACAAGGATTTTATGTGCTCAATACTGTGATTGAAAATCTTGGTTATGATGTTGTCTCTGCCTACATTAGCCATATATGGTTTACCCTGTTTCAGCGGCTGCAAAACAACAAAACAACAAAGATTGTCAAGTCTCTTATAATATTTATGTCACTTTTCCTGGTGAAACATGGTCCTGAGAAACTTGTTGGTTCGATGAATGCTGTGCAGCCTGATGTTTTTATCCAAATTTTGGAGAAAGTTTGGATACCCGACCTCAAGTCAATCACAGGTCCCCAGGAGCTGAAGTTAACTTCAGTAGCTTCAACTAGGATCTTATGTGAGTATCTGTCACCATCACATTCAGAACGTTGGGGAAAATTTCTTGACAGCATTGTTACACTCATTTCACGACCAGAGGAGGACAGAGTGGATGAGGAGCCTGAGGATCCAGATTTTAGTGAAACTATTGGTTCTAATGCTGCACGTTTCCTGTTGCGCAATGCTGGGAGGAAAGATGAGGACCCTCTGCCGGACATCAAAGATCCAAAGCAATTTTTGGTTGCATCTTTAGCAAATCTTTCTGCTCGTTCCCCTGGAACTTTGCCTCGGATCATCGCTGGAAATCTTGATCCAGCTAATCAAACTGCTTTACTTCAACTTTGCAGCTCCTACAATCTCACCATAGTTTGAGGAGTAATTTACCTTGTGTAAGTCTTACCATTTGAAACACTCATTTTCCCCTTTACAGGTTGAGAATTGTTTATTGCCTATATTATTTGGAACAGTTGAGACTTCTTGATCTTTGTGGATTGTCTTATATGTTAGATGTCATATAGCTAAGGGTGATACAGTAAGAATTCTTATTTTGGACAGTTAGGATGTTTACAAACTGCTTCGTAATCTAGTGCAATATGCCTTGGATGCAACAGAATGTGGGTAGCATGTGAAAGTGGTGATATCAATTAAATTTTCCACTTCATACTTTTGGGGTCAGTGTCTAAGGCAACCTTTATGGGTGCAGCTATGTTTCAAACCACGACAAAAGATAAAAACAACTAACAAGATTGGAACTATTACATGTTTTCCAATTTCCCTGTTAGTGAGATTTACACTTGTTGCCCAAGTTGTCTTTAAGATGTTTGGTGTATTATTGATAACCAATATAATTCAACCATGTCATAATGATTTTTTAAAGTGTTATTTGGTTGGGACAACAATTTCTGGTGTTGATCGTACCGAACCATGAAAAGGCTACATATATGAGAATGGAAAAGAAAAATATGCTATGCTGACATCTAGAATTCTTTATTGAACTTATCTCCTGTTTCATATATGCTTGTTTTCTCATCGGCTGCACATTGATATAAGCTAGAGCCTAAATATTACCTGCATGTCTTGGAGATGTTTTGGATATTTATTTGTTTGATCATTATTGACTGCTATAAAGGCCATGAACCTACTTCTAATGTCTCATAATTAATATACATAAGATATTAATTATAACCTATAATAACTTTTTCAATAGTCATGCGCCATTCCGGTTAAAATCAACTCCTGCTTGCCAATATGATGTTTTGACAAATACTTATAGGTGATAATATGACCTGAATGAGGCTGTCAATTAGGCCTTTTTATTGTTTAATTGATGAACTTGGGAAAAGTTTGACTGATTGTATGAAAAACTTGTTGAGTAAATAATTTAGATAAGTTTCTTAAATTAATTGTTGCCTGGAAGATTTGTGCTCTGTACCCCCTTTAGCTCAAACCAACAGACTGCAAGACTAGTTTCTAGATCATGTTGGTTTCCACAAATGACTGCCTAGCCTGCAACTCTATTATATTTGGGTCAAGAGAAATCCTGGATGCTTTCTGTAATTATCTCATGCCACTGGATTTGATAGTTCTATGGACTTCTAAAATGCCACGGCTTTCAGAGAAGGGTTTGTAACAATACTAACAATGAAATTCTACTGTATCACCTTACATCTGCCTTAGTCTAAGCACTTTCTGAGCTTTAGTGAAGTCAGTTTTAGAAGCACATTAAAAATCATAAAAGTCACTGGAAAACGTAATTAGCCTTTTTTCGTGATTTTTGTTTCTGATGGTCTGCACAATGGGATCACCATTCCTGTAAAAAGTAAAATACATCGTTTCGTTTTACTTGGAGCATTTTATTTGATAACTTTAAGGGCACTAGCATTTTGTGCATACTTTTGTTTGTTTGCATCCTCTTTACTAACTTTTGGCTCCAAAAAGTCTAGTTTAGTCATTTCAGTTCCTAACGTGTTTCTCTTTTTCCAGGATCATGTTTGGATGAAGGAAATTGGATTGTTTCTGGTCTTGGTTGTAGGTCTGGGTCGTTTCATTATCCACTGCTCTTAAATCCAACCAACCAGTCAGATGAGTCGGTATGTCTCAAAAAAATTCTGGTTTTGTGGGCTCATACGGTCAAGATTAAGTCCCCTTGGATGGAACTGTCAACAACTACCTATGTTGGTTCAAGGTGACTGTCGGTTTTCCTTACCATGCTTCTATATATAGTTGCATGGAACTCTTTTTGTTCTGTTCTGTGATGTGAAGCAACACAGACAGAAACCGAGTCTCTTCTTTTTCTTGAGGGCTAAAGTCATTAACAGTTTGCTTTTTCTCAAGCTGTATGTGTCGATTTCTGTCTTATCATTTATTGTGATGAAATTTTAATTTTATGCTGTGCTATCAATCTATCTATGAGTCGGGTTTCTTAAGATAATGAGTTGTGCTTTTATATTATTTTTGCTTCTTACAATTGGGAGCTTTTTGTGCATTTGATATGATATGTTTATTGGTGTGGTGGAGAATACAAGTAAAGGTAAAATAACATTTGAAGGTAGCTCTCTCCCTCTCTGTTAGGTAATGGGAGAAGTTTTCGAGAGACTAATGATATTGTTTAATATAATTATAGTGAGTGGTATAATGATAGAATCTTTGGTAATCATAAATGTGTATAACATTTTAGCCAAACCTTTTAAGTAAATTAAAAATTGTTTCAACTTTGAACGATGCTCGCATCATGCTAATGACATATACACGTAAGGTTTCCTTCATTCAATATTTCACCAGAAAAGTATCAATGTTCTTGAAAATAAAACGCATTAATGGGCCTCTATCTGGGCCTAGGGCCTTTGGGAAGTACAACTTCCTTAACTCTACTTTACTTACTTTTTTTTATACGATTATTTGAGAGAGTAATATTATAGTGTAAAGGCATGTGAACCTATTATTAATATAGTGTAAAATGATTACTTCAAAATGAAACACATCAAATGAAATGAGATAATCCGAAAAATAATATAATAGTTTGTCAATCACACATATATAGCATAGTGAAGTTGTACCACAAACTTTGTATCAGTTTGGGAAGCAATTAGGAGGCGTTTTGAACATGGATTTTGAAGATTTCCACTTGTGTTAAAAAGAATTAATTCAAAGAAACCCTAAATCAACTTAAGTGGGGATCTAGAAGATTCTCCATTTGATGAGCAAATCCAATGGTTAGGGAAGTGTCAACATAAATCAAAAGGTTGGTCAAATTGTACGGACGCCAGGACCTAAATCTCAATCAATTATTAATCCCTCCAAAAATAATTTAAAATTAAAGTAAAGGAATCCACTTGCTAAACCAGGGTAGCATACAGGCCACTGAGTCACCATAATTGTACTCTAATAAATGTTTTAGTGCTGCCATCTTTGATTCTCTATCTCTCAACAAAAGCGTCCCAATTCTTCACCATTTTTTAAGTTAATTATAGCTCAACCCTTTCTAATACTACACATAAACTATTTAATTTTCCACATCAAATGTTTATGAATTGTGACCGCATACGAATTCATGTCAAAGTGATTTAGGACTATCGAAATCGATTCTATCTTGAAAACAAACGAAGTTTTGATGGATATGAAACGAAATGATGAAGTTGTGGAAATATTGTAATTCTCTATCAATATATATATAGTTAATTTTACCATAATGGTGCGGTCTGTTTGATGGAAAATATACATATATGTTTATCAATTTTAACAACTAAGTAACATTTGATCGGTGATGGAGGGCCCACGAGCTATAAGAGTCACTTAATAAGGTAGCCAAAAAATTCCAATAATTGTGCAAAAATATTTTAAAGTGAAAACTAGCTAGACTCCTTTTTTAGGGTTCTTCCATACAATTTCCTGGGCCAATAGGGATGGAGTTGGTGGGATGTATGCGCATTCTAGGCATGGGTGGGGAAGGAAATCTACTTGTATATTTTTTGATCAAGTTAAATTAATTTGAGTTGAATAGTTAGTATTTAATATGATTATTTAGTAGGTATGATTTAGTTTGAAATTTGATTCGATAATAACAAATAATTTTTGTTGGATTCATATGATGAGAATTTAGTCACAATTTCCCAAATAATCGATATCTACAATACAGCAATTACAATTTGAAGTCGCAAGTTTATGGTTAAGGGTATTTTTGGGATTCAGGAAATCACACCCAAATTCGTTTGGGCTCATTTGGTACACAATATAAGATAAGATGATATATTTTTTATTGAAATATTTTTTACTATATGTTATATTAATTATTATGTTGATAGAATGCATTAAAATATATGTAATATATAGCCTACGTCAATTCGTCTTTTAAGTCGACAATTTACATATGTCAAAACGAGTCTTTTTAGTGAACTTGTCAATTATATATAAATAATTAATATAAGTACTTAGTGATTATATGCTGGATCAGCAATTTAGCACACTAGTCTAGTACACATTAATAATTACAGTATTTCCAAATTTATTTTTTTCAAAATTTACTAATTTGCTTTGGACAGCTCGATCTGAATACCGAAGGAGAATTTATTTATACCCATAAATCATGACTTTATATCTAATGCACAAAAATATATACTATAGTGTGTATGTTGACCTAGTGGTAGTAGATTAATGTTTAAGACCTGAGGTCTCTTGCGTTTGAATCTTCCATCGTGCGGTCTTTAAAATTTATTTATTTATTTATGTAATTTATCAAAAAAATATTACTAGAGACATGCTTGGATATAATAATTTTCACAACGAATCACAAAAAAGGTAAATAGACGAGAAATTTGGTATTGGAAGATTCTCAAAAGATACCCATAATTTTTAACAATAATAATAATAATAAAATCCTTATTGGAGAATTGGAATCGGAAAGAATACATAATCGGATCAAGGGCTAGGGCCAAATTTGACAAATGAGTGGTATAAAATCTAGTAATCCAAATGGAATCTACAGTTTAAAGATAGAGAATCCTCGATAAGATTGGCTTAACTTTAATTATCATTAATAATAATGGCCCTAATTAAATTTACCAAAAAAATAATGGGAACTAAGAGATCTTTGAGAGGACCTAAGAGTCATTTTCATATCCCCAACTCACATCAACTTTAGAGAAAAATAATTCTCATCTTTATTTTTGACTGAAAGGTTTTAAGCAAACAAAACCCATATCTGATGAATGCTAGTGGTTTGTCTTTTTTACTCCAATTTTACTACTTAATTGTCAATCATCTAATCATTGCTATTATTGCCCACAAATCACATTTCCAAGAAAATAAAGAGTCAAATTTTCAAAATCTCATAATTTGAAATTTATTTTAACTTGTACAGTATTTTTTTTTCCATCTCTACGCATAACTCACGTCATATTGACTGATTTAGTCATCCCAAATAGCCAAGGAACTAAAGAGTCAAACTTATCTTTGCAATGTTCAATTTGAGAAAAAGTGGTCAATAGTTTTTCCCTAAATTAAAATATAAATGATATGTAAAAATTTCCATGCAATTTGTAAGTGGGATTAATTATCAATATCTTATGATGCATATTAAGATATGGTAAATTGTGGGAGTAGAATAATGATCCTTGCAAGAGGTCAATATAGTAGCTTAATTAGCACAATATGCAAAGTGGGAATCATATCCCTTCTTTTGTAGTAAGACATACTAAAGTTGGGTCTTTAAATACCCCCCTCTCTTTTCCCATTTTTATTCTTCACAGAGGATTTAAGCATGTGTATATTTAGGTTAGTTTAATTGCAATAATTTGATCCATTTCATGAGTTACATAACATGCTCATAAGTTCAATTTTAACCTCAATTTTTATAAGATGACCTGACTAGTGATTCTATTATTATAAATTAGGAATTATGATAATTACATATATCAATTATAAATATCTACAAATAGTCCAATTACAGTTACACAAACTCGAAGAGAGTAGAAGAAAATATTATTGAGGTTAGAATGCGGTGAACTTTCTTGTCAATCCTCTCAATTTTTTACAATTTAACATATTTTAATTCATGAGACAATTCGTCCATGATTACAAATATATCTAAGTTGCAACTTAAAAAAATAAAAAGACAATAAAACTGTGAATAGAAGCGAGTTTTCCAATGGAAAAGGATGATGATGTAATAATGAAGAAGGTTTAGGGGATTGTTGAGTTGATAGAGTTGTTTCCTTGTCTAAGGTTAGTGAAACATTATAGCATAATACAAGGAGCTTAAGACTATGATTTGGATTCCACAACACCATTACCCATTTCTTTATTAATCCTTCACATTATTCTCGTCCGTGCGCCCATTATTTTTTAATTAATTTAATATTTTGTGCATTCTAAGTTGTCTCCTCTAAAATATTGGTCATGCTCACACTTTACAAAAGTAATAATGGCTCCGTCCATAATATCATTGTTATTTTGTGAACAATACGAATTTTAAGAAAGTGGTGAATAATACTTTATTCGTTTCAATAATAACGTCTCAAATTTCTTTTTTGAGCGTTTTGTTTATAACGTCTCAATCAAAAAAAAAAAAAATACTTTATCTACTCTCTCAATTTCTCTCTTTATTTACTTTATCTATCTCTTACTTTTTTAGTACTCTCTCTATCTCTCTCATCATTTACTTTATTTATATTTTCTTAATTTGCGTGCCTCATTTTTTTGAGACATTATTATTGGGACAAAGGGAGTAGTTGATAGTAATGGTTATTTTTGTGAGTGAAATTTGGATCCCACTATTATTATGAGTAGAGTTTGTGGACCCTACTATTATAAATGAAAGTGGCAATGATATATTATGGACGAACAAAAAAGGTAAAAGTGGCAAAATATTGTGGACGGAGGGAATATATAGAGATAGGGGCGGATAGAGTGAGAATTCACCTTATTTCAAGATATGAGATAAATTATAGATTTTAGAATCAAAATTATCTACGGTTTTGATCTAACATCTGTTAGATTTATGAACAAATTAATATAACGAATAAGTCAATAAAATTTACGAATAACTCGATTACACCGTTTACATTTTCACCCGTCTTCATTGGGATTCAATTAGTAAAATTTCACTAAATAGTAAATAATTGGCTTGACAGTAAAAATTAAAGAAATCATCTAAGCATGATGATTGTTAGTTAATATAGTTTTATCTTCTAGGTTTTTGCATTTACTTCTGCATAATTATGCATTTAAGATTTTATACATGTAAATCACAAACAAAACAAAAAAACGCAGTTCAACTTATTTCAGAGTTCAAAGAAACAGAACTTTGTTATTCATCTGATCGAAGACCCCTAATTTTATTATTTATGAAATCGAAGAATAAGAACACTAGATTTTAACGTTTTTTTTTTATATAATCTCTGAGATTCATATATTATTTATGCATTTTATAGAGATGTGGTCCTCATTTTTTTTATTAAAATGTAATACTTTATTAAAGTACACACATCAATTATTTGTCCTTACTTTCATAAATAGATCTTTTATCGCATAAATAGATTTATAAATAGAAATGTATATGTCGGGATCTGTATTGGAATGGGCGGGGCTGTTAAAGCTTTGAATATTCGTTTTCTTAAAGATAATAAAAACACGTATATTGAATGTGTTATGTAACTTATAATGCATATTGTTGTGTAAATTAATGCATATATGAGTATTATTATATGCATATATTAGTATTAGTAATATGCATATTAGCATATACTCCCTCCATCTATTCTAGAATAGGCTCGTTTTTTCTTTTTGGAATGTTCCACTATAATATGCTCGTTTTTCATTTTGAGTTAAAAAATGTACTTAATTTGTAACACCCCGATAACTTAGATTTATTTTATAAGTTTAATTAATGGTATTTTCTTGTATAGCTTATTATTATTATTATTATTATTATTATTATTATTATTATTATTATTATTATTATTATTATTATTATTATTATTATTATTATTATTATTATTATTATTATTATTATTAATGATTCCTATTAGAATTAGAACTCCTTTTATCATCTTTATTCTTTATCTTAGTAGGAGATATACATAGAAAATAATTTTTTATATTTATCAAAAGCTCTTTAGAAACTAGTATAAATATGGGATCTATTTTCAAACCCTAAAACAGACGGACACACTAATTAATTAGGGTTTTAGAGAGCAGAGAGGGCCAGAAACGTGTAGGCAGTTTCTCCCTTGGGACTTTCATAGAACGTTGTCCATCCAACGGTGAAAGCTGAGCGGGATACAGTTCAGAAGATCTGAGCTGGAGTCAAGAAATCAAGTTCTGGCAGTTTCGGGAGAATGGCCATAACTTCCTCCACAGAACTCCGATTCAATCGAAACAGGCGGCCACGGAAAGCTCTCTCGAAGACGAAGAAGTCGTATTTCTGGGAAAAATACGATTTGAGGACGTTTGAGGCTTAAAACGAAGGCTTGAAGCTGACTGGTCTGTTCAGCTGCGATTTTGACGAATTCTTCTGAATTCTTCAGGTGCGGCGCTATTAAGACCTTCATTCCGGATTTTAGTTAATTGCCTTCGACTTTAAAGTGAGGGATTTTACGCTTATTCATATGGTTATATATGTTTTTATTATCGCGTTTGATTACTTGTTTACGTGCATCTTATGACTATGTTGTTATGTGTGATCATGGGACCTAAGCCATTGATCTATGTTGTTATGTGCGATCATGGGACCTAAGCCATTGATCTATGATGTTATGTGCGATCATGGGACCTAAGCCATTGATCTATGATGATAAGTTGATCATGGGACCTAAGCCATTGATCTATGTATGTGTTTGGTCATGGGACTTAAGCCATCGACTCAAACTATGATTATGTTTGTCAAGGGGCTCCGGTCTCTTGGTGTATGTTTTCAAGTATGATAACGTGATTTGATTATATATGTGACATATATGGATATTTGTTATGTTCCTCACTGAGTATATTTTAATATGCTCACCCCTTATCTTTTCAGTTTTGCAGTTTCAGAGTCGAAGTGGCCATGGAAGTGGAGAATGACTAGTGATAAGGATTTTACATTGAACATTTTAGTAGAATTTGTTAAGTTTTAGTTTATCGTTTTATTTATTTATTTTATTTTATGATACTACTTTAGTTTTGGCAAGTTGATTTAAATTGGTTTAAACTTTTATAATTCAAGAAATTTTATTTTATCTATTAATTTTTCAAAGATTTTATATTGAAAAGTTTATGAAAATTGGAGTGTTACATAATTGGTGTGGACCACACCATTTTTTCCCTAAAAAGTAAGTTTATTAATCTCTGTGCCCAAAAGAAGTGAGTTTATTCTAGTGGGAGAAAGGGAGTACTAATATGCATATTAATATATGCATTTTGCTGTTATACTTTATGCATTATTATTTTATGTTAACTACAAAATAATTATTGTAGTTAAAACAGATGATATGACTTTGTGGACAAACCTCCATCTATATCTACAACAACATCAAAGGAAATCATACTGTATACAATTAAATCATCTACATCTGAAACACCAAAAGAAAAACAAAAAACAGTCCAATAGTCGGAAAGACCAAAACAAAAGGTAGTCCAGAAGTCGAAAAGACAAAAGATAAAGCAAAATACAGTGCACAAGTCGAAAAGCACAAAGAAAATATCAAAGGTATAAAAAAACCAGTCCAACAAGCTGAGGAAAAATCAGACATCGCATATAAAAGATTACTGAGTAGAACAACACCTTACTCATTAGTTGATGCAATTGAAAGAATGAATGTAACACAAAATAGATAGGTTGTAGAGCTTGGATTTGGATTTTGGAAATATCTTGCAACTGATGGTTAAAGAATTTCTAGCTAAACTAGCTTATTGGACTATTGATAAATTCGACTATAGAGATTTTGCATTGCAATTGAAAAAAGGGTAAGTATATAATAATAGAAGAGGAAGATGTCTATAGAGTGTTTGGTTTCCCTAAAGGGAAAAAATAAATTACTAAAAGGATGAAGAATGAGGAAAGATCGTATTTAGAATAATGGTATGGTTTGTTTGATAATAGAGCACAAATCAGCCATGCAACAGTTGCTGATGAAATGTTAAGACTGGAATAAGGAGGCGTTTGGTTCAAAAGGCATTTTTTATTCTGCTTGTTGCTTCTCTGATAGAGAACAACAATGTTGGTTATATAACATCTCCAATAATACATTATTTTGAAGATGTTGATGATGTGAAGAATCTGGATTGGGGAGGGTATGTCATTAAATATCTCATTTCACGCAAAGTTGCATGAGAAAATAGGAGAAAAAACTTTTGTGGACCTACATTATTCTTGATGGTAAGAATGAAGATTATAATTTTACAAATTTAGTATTACTCAACTTCAATTTTCACTAACATTAATATATACTTTAATGTTTCATAACATGCAGACATTATATGTAGATAGAATAAAATTTTCTTCACAAGCTCATCAAAGGAAATACCCAACATGCATGAATTGGGATTATAAAAAACTGAGGGCTTGTGAAGCAAATGAAATAAACACTGGAGGGTTTGGTTTTGGAAAAATATGTTTTTCAGTTGACTGTCCTGCCAATGAAGATTTTCATACAGTGGAAATGGAAGAAAGATCAAGTAATGAGTTAAGCAGGTTGTGATACAAATAATCAAAGATGTAAGTGAGATTGCAACAATGCTTGTAAAATTTGCAACAAAAATGAAATCAATGCCTCCTGAGGCTTTTTTGAGATGGCAATTTCATGAAAGCAATGAAAAATACACAAGTTGATAGGATATAATATAAGTGAAAAGTCTAAGGATTCTTAACCAAGCAATTCAGAAGTCAGACGATGTTAACTGGATGATGAGTTATAGGTACATGAAGAAGTCATCAAAGCAATTGATAACATTGTAAATGTCATCCTAAAGAGGGAAAAATACATACACAAACTAGCCAGTCCTCCTACATTCAACTTTGGAGTTTTCTAGATATCCCTGAAATACAAGGAGAAGAAGATAATCCTTCTGTTAGAGATGCAAACAACAATGAAGTAAACATCAATTTCGATCTTGATGAAGACAATTTCATATTTTCAACGCGTAATAAAGATGCGAATGAAAATGAACAAGTAACGTATTTATATATAAAATTCTGATTATTATTTAATATTGTCTAAAATCTAGTTTATATAGATGCATGATGTACTTTAAGAAGAGTCCGTGCACAGGTAACGGAAAACACAAAGGGACAAATACTACATAATTTATATTTCATGCATATTATAATTCAATAATATACATTTATTAATACTTATATATATATATATATATATATATATATATAATAGGGTTAGGTTCAATGAAAAAATGCCTAAATGTAAGAAAGAAGAGAGAAGTAATCTCATCCGTTGATCTTATTTAATCTAACGGACATGATTTATTCACGCCATGTTCAACGAATTTTTCGTTGAACATTCGTGAACATATATAATATTTTTGGGGGTTCTGAGTTTTGACCCCCCATATGTTCAACGAAAAAATTCATTGAACATGGCGTGAATAAATCATGTCCATTAAATTAGATAAGATCAACAGATGAGATTACTTCTCTCTTCTTTCTTACATATAGGCTTTCTTCATTGAACCTTGACCTATATATATACATAAACAATCTAAAAATACACTGGTGCAAGATAAAGAAGAGAGGCAGTACTCTCCCGTGCAATCGGTTGCACCGTGCAACTGGTTTCTGAATGACACTACTTCAACATACAAATGACACTTAAAGATCATGTTGAAGTAGTGTTATTCGAAAATATTCAAGTATCATTTCTCAAATAAAATAGTGTCATTTTGAAAATCAGTTGCACATGAGTATTTGTGTAAAGAAGAAATAGAGCTTACAGGAGAATTTGTCCCACAAAAATCATTGTTGTAATTTCTAGTCACCATTTTGTCCTTTCGACATTACAGCCATCATTGGCTTTCTCCAAACTCACAAAATTTCTTTAGTCGTCTAAAGATATTTAATAATTAAAGGTACGAATGTTTATATAAAAATTACATAAATGGACCACTTTTGATTAAAAAAATTTGCGAAGGACGACGAGGACCTCCATTACCTCCTAAAAACAAAAACGGAAAATGCAAAATCGGAGCCCAAAACGTGGCTAGAAAATTGCATATAAAATAAGACAAAACATCAATCACATTCACGAATTTTTTATTTACGACGAAAACGAGAGGAAACCACACAAAATAGATCTATTTTGATTACCTAGTCATCATGGGATGCAAATGTTTCGGACGAGGTGCTCTAGTCCCATAATTTAACGTATATTATTGTGTATCATTCATATTTTTTTATAATTATTTTTTATAAAATAAAAATTATTATTATATTATAAATTCTAATTAATATTTGTCACTAAAAATTGAAATTAAAAAAAAATTATATGCCCTAACTTTGAATTAATTAACTCAAATAATCTATTATTACATTAAATAAATAAAAAAATAATTATAAATCCTGCTTGGATGAGTGAACCCTTGTTAATACTCCCTCCGTCCATGAAAGAACTTCCTAGGAGGGAGTGACACGTGTTTTAAGAAAAAATATTATTGAGTGTATTCATAGTGGATAAAAGGTAGTTGAGTGTATTGGGAGTGGTGAAAAAGTGTTACTCCATATTGGGAGTTGTGAAAAGTGAAAAGTAAGAGGATTATAAGTGGTGGGGTATAGTCCAAAAATAGGTAGGAAGTTCTTTTGTGAACGTCAAAAAAAAAAAAGATAGAAAGTTCTTTCGTGAACGGAGGGAGTAATTATAAGTGGTACACACTGAATTATGGGACATAGGATCCCATTAATTTGCAAATGTTCACATTCGACGTATATATAGGGATTGTTATCGGTGAAAATAACATTTTATCATGAAAATTGAGAATATTATATTGACGTATAAAATTATTACACTCACTATAAAATTAATTACATTCAAAACAATAATAAAAAAAAAATCCGCTCCCTACAAAATTAAAATTCAGCCACTGTATTTATCCATCAAAATAGTACATTCATCGTAAATCTTTATGATTAAAGAATTAAGAATAATTTATCATTCTCATTTTAAATAAAAAATTTCATTTAAATCTCTCTCTATATATTTTAAAATTATGATCTACATACCATATAGATGAGTTCTCGTAATTTACTTTTGATACGTACCATTTCTTAAAGATACAATTTTAATCTCTTAAATAAGACAATTGTAAAATACATGAACTTAAGTTGAGAATATTATATATACACATACCACCTTTAAATATATATTGGTGTTAAAATTTTAAAATTAACTAATGCCCATACATCTAACTATTGATGAAATAAAAAATTAACTAATGCCCATACATCTAACTATTGATGAAATAAAATAAAATACCAAGTAATTTGATAATTTTGGCACTAATATTGTCATTTGTGCCAAAAGTACCAAAGTACTTGATTTTTTTTTTTAATTTATGTTGTTATTTTTGGCACTAATATTCTTATTTGTTCCAAGTAATTTGGTACTTTTGACACAAATTACTTAGTATTTTTGTTTTGCTTTTGATCGGTACTTTTGACACAAATTATAACAACAGTGCCAAAAGTACCACCTGAATCCGCACGCCCAATTCGATCATGTCCGTCCAAATTAAAGGCAATATAGTCCGAAATTGTAAAACATAGCTAAAATTTATGTTTTTAAGATGAGAGGGCCAAATATTAAGTTTCATTGCTTAATATGACTATCTCGAAAATTGACTCTTCCTGAAATATTAGGAATTTAGGAATGTTGTATTAATATACAAACCAAATTTTATTTTCATCTTATCAAGAATGAAATAAATAATAATTTATCATTTCTATCCTCCTCCGTTACTACTCAAATTCCTTATTTAAGAGCATCTCCAACGTTTTTTTTGCGTGCCGAACCAAGCCGACATGCGTTATGTGCGTTGCGCTGAGGATTCGGGACATCTCATGTCGGGTGCCTTCGTTGGTGCCAAGCACAGTGAGGAGAAAATTGATGCGCGTGTTGTACACAGACATAATTAAAAAAATAATTTTTTTAAATAAAAAAATTGACCGTTGTGCTATTTTTGTTTTTTTTTTGTTGTTTTTTTTTACTGTTGCAAAGTGTAGTGGGCAAAATTCGTCAACTTGGCTCAAGCCCAATCGACATTCCAAGTTGGAACAATGAGCCAAACAATCCCATCAGTCCAGCCCGATAACTTCGAACCAGCTTGGATCGATAACGAGGCTGGCCCGATAATTTAAAGAAAACTTGTTTGCCCAGCCCGATAAGTCAAGTTATACTCATTGGAAAATCAATTTGGACCGTCGCAGGTTGACTATCCCACTTCAAAGTCCAACTTGTCTAATCAGTCAGGCCAAATAAATTCGCACTCGGCCTAAGCCCATCAAACTAGTTCGCCAATTTGGTACGACCCTAAAAAGCCCAATTAGTCAAACGGATTGATCCATCTAGCCCGGAAAGCTATAGATCGACTTGAATCCTCAACCAAGCTGGATATATTCTATGCGGCCCAAGGGTTATTGTCAACCTAGATTGACGAAGTTACAAGACCCAGCCGTCTAACCCTAAAACACGTCTCCCAGCCGTCAAACCCTAAAAGACGTCTCCCACCAAGCTGACGCAGTCAGAAGGTAATCTTCATGATCCCGTCCAAATCGCAACAACCTGGAAGATAAGGGTTTTGACGCGGCCAGGCTGTAGAAACCCTAGCGGCCGGGCCTCTCCTATATAAACATCCAGATTAGATCATAAGAGACGGAAAAATCTTACTTGCTCTCTACGTCTTGAATTCTCTCTACTCCGCAACGCTGACTATTCTTCCAAGTCGGATACAGCCGACTTGGCCACCTTCCACCTTTCATTATCTCAATCTGCTGTCACTGTTTCCACCCTCCGAACGCCATTGACATCTTGGAATAACCATTCATTCCAACCTGTCTTTCTCTCTTATTTCAATTCATTTGTCATTCTATTTTGCTATTTCGTTACTGACTTGAGCGTCGGAGGCTCTACGGTAGACACCCCCTCCCGGTGCTCAACCTAAGGCTCTTACGTGTTCTTGTGTTGATAGGTTGTTAGTGCCCAATCTATCCGGACGTGCAGACGTCAACCTCAATTGTAGATTTTAGCCTCTACACAAAGCAACGACTCTCCCCCCTCTCTTTATTTTAATTTCCTTTTTTCTCTATGTACAACAATTTTCTCCACTTTATTTTTCACATCTAACACAATTCTCGTGTTCGGACATAAAAAGATATATCCAACCTCCTGGTTTTGATGATACCAAAACTATTAGAGTACCCTTCTAGATTATATTTCTCTTTATGGACTTAAGTGCTTTAGTCCTCACCAGTTTAGTTTGAAGCGGCAAAGACTAAAGACTCTAACTGAAGGCATCAGACTGAAGAATGAAGAATGCTAACTGAAGCAGAAGATTGAAGACGTGTGATCAGCAGAGCAGACTAAAGGAATGGCACTGAAGACTACGTGACTACTCAGACTGATACTTTAGAATACATCAATTTATTCCTCAAGAAGCTAAAGTAGTCAACCGTTGTACTTGATGCAATTAATGCTAAGGACAAAAGCATTAAATGTCGAAGATAGAAGATCGTCCTTCCTGACACAAAGCCTCTTCTGCTGTGTCACATCGGCCTGCAACACCATCTCCAAGAAAGAAGACTTTACTTCTTTCAGACTCAATGAGACTAGAAGATTGAAGACCTGAGCCCAAATTCAATATTATCTCACAACGGAAAAATCCTGAAGATAATCTCCACCAGCAGATCTATTCAAAACTTTGCCTATAAATAGGTTCTTCGTCCAAGTTCAATCTTCACCGATTCAAGCATAACTTGTTGAACCTTTGCCAAACCCGCAAGTCAGCCTACTTATACTACTCCATAGTTTGAATCGAATAAGAGAATACATCAAGCCTAAAATCAACTTTCTGATTACATATATTCTCTTAGAACTTCTACGCGCGCATTCATTTCTAAATTTCAAGCCTAGATATTGATTGCAGAGAGCATGTTCTCTGTAATGTAGTTGGTAGTACAAACTCTCTTTTCAATCGAGCGAAAAGAGTGTTTGGGAGTTAGAGTCTTAGACGGTTGTCTAAACTCGAAGAGTTCTCAGCCCCCGCAAGAAAGACGAGTGAAGTCTTAGCAAACCTGTGAGGTTGAGAAAAAGATATGAGAAGTCCAACCCAGTGTGTTGGCACTGAAATGGTTGTTTCAGTTGTAAGGTTTGTTGTGCACCCATAAGCACAAGCCTAGTGGTTGTCAGTTTAACCAGCTGATCGTGGACGTAGGATGTTGATCCGAACAACATAAAATTCTCTGTGTTCTTTATTGCTTTCAGTTGTCACTTTTCCTTTGTGCTTAATCTCTATTTCAACTGAAACTAATATAAGTAAAGAGAGAATTCTAGCATTATATTCATAATTTTGCCTGAGTATTTTTAATTTTGGCACATCTTATTAATGAAAATTCTGTATAAGTTTCTTACTGTGTATTCTTTTTAGTTGATATATTTATCATGAAAAAATAAGGAATAACAAAAAATTAGAGGAATAATATTATCCCTCATTGAAGTAAAAAGAAGGGAAAAGGTGCAGATTGGCCCCCAAAGTAGTAGCCCCTATAGCGTATAACCACTCTTACTCACTGTGTGTGCAACTAAACCCCTGAACTCCGAGAAAAGGGTGCAAATTCCCCCCTCTGACCTAACGCCGTTAAGTGTCCATTAACGTTTGGGTTTAATTGCACCTCTACTTCAGGGGTGGATCTGCACCTAATTTTTTTATTTTTTTTTTAATTTCAGCAACCCACCTCCGGCATCAACTTAACCGCCCCCCGTACTCATCGGCTCCAACTTACACTTTGTCAGCTCGCACATGCTCAATCTCTTGATCGTCGATTGCTTACCACCGACATACAGCAGCATCACCAACTCCAGATGTGGACCTGGATCGAATCCGGCTTGGTCCAAATCCATATCCGTATTTTTTTATTTAGGTCAGGATCCGGTCCAAATCCATTAGGTCCAAAAAAACAAGATTCATGTCCAGATCCATTAGATTCACAGGGTCTCGAGTCCTGACCCAGATCCATTCTTTTTTCTCTTTTAAAATAAATTTACAAATATTAAATTAACCAAAAATAAAATCATAATTATTATCTAGAGTTTTAATAATTATTCAAAAATAAATAAATAAAATTTAAATATATATTATATAGATAAATATATACACAATTAATATCATAAGATAAGCCTAAAAGGTTAAGGTGTTGGAGGAGATGATGTTGTGCGGGGCGGTGAAGAAGCTGGTGGCGTTGCTGCATGTAAGCGGTGGGCAATCGACAACCAAGAGATTGGGCGCGTGCGAGCTGACAAGGTGCAAGTCAGAATCGATGAGTACGAGGGCTGTTAAGTTGATGCCGGATGTGGATTGTTGAAATTATAAAAAAAAATTAAAAAAAAAATAAGGTGCAGATCCACCTCTGAAGTAAAGGGTGCAATTAAACTCAAACGTTAACGGACACTTAACGACGTTAGGTCAGAGGGGGGAATTTGCACCCTTTTCTCGGAGTTCAGGGGTTTAGTTGCACACACAGTGAGTAAGAGGGGTTATACGCTATAGGGGCTACTACTTCGAGGGCCAATCTGCACCTTTTCCCTAAAAAGAATGAATGAAAAATTATGAAATTCTCTTTTGTAGGAAAAAGAAAGAAGGCTTTAAAAGGAGAAATTTTTATTATTCATTTTTTTCTCATGATAAATTTATCAATCAAATAGAACGCACTTTTTCCTCATTCCCTACAAAAGAGAATTTCACCCTTTCTCATTCATCATTTTCACTTCAAGGAGGGATAACATTATCACACCCAAAATGAGGGGATAATATTATCCCTCGTTGAAGTGAAAATGAGGAATGAGGAATGAGAAAGGATGAAATTCTATTTTAAAGGACATGAGAAAAAAAAAAGAAGACATTTAAAGGGAGAATTTTTTTTATCATCCCACATTTTCCCATGATAAATTTATCAACTAAGGTCTAAGGGTATGTTCTATTTGATTGTAAATTTATCATGACAAAAAGAGGAATAAAAAAATATCACCATTTAATTTTTATTTCTTTTTCCTAATTTCTTATAAAATAAACTGACATTTACTCATTCCTCATTCCTCATTGCCCATTTTTACTCCAATGATGGCTAGTATTATCACACCAAAAATAGTGAAATAATATTATTCCTCTTTTGTACTGAAAATGAGACTCTTTTGTACTGAAAAGGAGAACTGTGCAAGAGTGCAATTCTATTTTGTAAAAAATGAGGGAAAAGAAAATAGAAATTTAAAGAGGTGGTCTTGGGTCCGTACCCAAATCCTGACCCCGCATCCTGATCCAAACATGTATACTGACTCAAATCGTGTAAATGATACTATTCGATTATATAAATAACACTTTCTGTAATTGACATTATTCTATTACTAGTGTGTAACCCGTCGAAATTCGACGGGGAATCACTTTACATCATAATTATTATTTTATATTGTTTATAACTATATTATATGAAATAGTTTTTATATTTATTATTTTTTGGGTTAAGGTACAAATACCCCCCTAAACATGACCCCCTAGAACGTATACCCCCCATTCTCCAACTTGGTACAAATTGCCCCTCAAACTCGACGGAAAGTATACAACTAACCCCAACCCACAGACGGATGTTAGACGTCGTCCAGATAATAATTTTTTTTATTTTTTATTTCTTGTGAGCCCCACTCCTCTCTCTCTCTTCTCCACGGCCATTGTTATCAATCTACCACCAGAAAGTGAGCTTTGAATCTCCAATCAAAAATTAGAATGGCATCGTCCTCTCTGTTTGATGGAGTGAGCGTAATGGAGAGAGATATCTCCCCTTCTTTTTCTTCTACTTTTGAACCAGACAGAGAAATCGAGACAAGATAAACAATAATCACCACCAAGTTTTTCACTTCGAATACAACGACCTGAAACTGAACGGTGCCGGCGAGCATAGTTCAACCAATGGAGCAAAATTCCCTTAATTCTGTTTCTAACTTACATTATTCATTCTAGAAATTTACAAACCTATCAAGCAAAATTCCCTTAATTCTGAGGTAACACGTCGGCAACTCCTCGAGGCAGTCCCGACGCTTGATGCAGTGCGCCGCCACCATCTCCGCCATCGAGGATATGATTTTAACGCCGTCGCCGCCACTGTAGGGTAAGGCGCGCGCCTTCGCTGCACCGTCTCCTTGAGGATGAAGCTTGTCTCGCCAGGCTCGAAGAAGAGCCGATCGGATCAGAGGCCTCTGATCACGGTGGTCTCGTCAGGGAATACATGCGACGCCGCTGCAGAGGCGGAGAAGCTCTCGTCGCGGCGGATGTTGAATAAGGAGTTGGGGGTTTCAATGACTTGGCGTTGGCACGGAAGGAGAGAGTCTCAGGGCTGATGATGCAGGCCGGCCAAGGCCACGACGACGCGGCTGAGGTTGCGGTGGTGGGGGAATCGGTGGCTTTGAACAGAAAGGGGAATTTATTGGCGGAGATATCATTTGAATCCAAGAGAGAGAGAGAGAGAGAGAGGTCAATTGGAGAGAGAGAGAAAAATAGGGTGATAATTTTTTTATAAAGAAAACGGCGTTTAAACGCCGTTTAACGGACGAGTTTATTTGCACCATTGTTTCAGGAGTTCAGGGAGGTCAACATGCCTTGACCGAGTTTGGGGGGATATACGTTCTAGGGGGGTCATGTTTAGGGGGGTATCTGTACCTTAACCCTTACTTTTTTAATTTGACCAAAATAAATTAGTGGTACAGTTAAAACTATAATCTCAACAGTTTTTACAAATTATATATTAATTTTTTGTTGAGAGCTAAAATAGATTGTATTTATATACTCTCTGTTCACGATATCGTTTCAATTTTTTGCCATTTTGATCCGTCCACAAGATCATTTCCACTTCCATCTATAACAATATAGTCCGTCTCCAAGGAGACACCAAGCGATGCGAATTCCTGTCTACGAACACTGAGGTTCAAGGTTCAAACCCCACCGCTACCCCTCTCTCAAAGTCAAAAAATGAAAAAATAACAATATGGTCCATATTGTTGTAAATATATCTATAAGATATATCTTATGTGTGTTGACCAAGAAACCTCCCTAAAACCCTAGCTTCCTACTTGTATAAATAGAGGCCTTTAGCCTCCATATGTAATACACTTCATACGTATTCTCTTCTCTATTCTCTCGCTTCTCTCTAGTTTATAACACGTTATCAGCACGATAGTTCTAGTTCTCTCATCTCCCTTCGATCTAGAAAGGTAAATTTACTTTAATTTTTGTGTCATCAATATGTGTCGATTTTACGTGAATCATATAAGAGTGTAGTTAATTAAATAACTTCATCGTGAATCATATAAGAGTGTAGTTAATTAAATAACTTCATCTCTATATTCTCATATTATGTACTATGATTTTATAGAAGAAGAGTTTTAGGTTTTTGATGGCTTGATAATCGTGAAACCTATTTTGAGAGGAGATGCTTTATTTGATTAATTGATTTCATGCACCCAATTGTAATTCGTATGATTCATAAGCATGAGATATATAATTTATTCATATGTTTGTTTACTTATGTGTTCTAAATCAAATCGAGAAACGGAATTCTGATTGTTTTCAGAATATTGCAAATGTGAGAATGCTGTTATGAATGTAAATTTTAATTGTTTTTCGTTTTTTTATTGCATTGGTTGAAAAAAAAAATAATAATAATGTACGTTTCAACTGCAAATTGTTCCGTTTTTTTTACTACTCAATGCATATTGTCTCCGTTTTCTTGAGTTTTATTGCAATAGTTAACAATATTCCAAACATCCATTCATATGTTCAATCAATAATATACAGTATGTGTCTAAACTTTACATCTCTATATAGAGAGTAGGGCTGGTAAATCGGTGTCGGTTTTTCGGTTAAAACCGTAACCGAACTGGAAAAACCGGTTTTCGGTTAATCGAAAACCGGTTTTTCCCGGTTCGGTTCGGTTATCGGTTAGTTCTCTCGCTGTTAACCGGTTAATCGGTTTAACTGGTCGGTTAACCGGTTAAACCGATTAACCGGTTTTTGTTTAATTTAATTAATTTATTAAACTTGAAAAATCGGCCACATTAGGGCTTTCAAGTTTCAGCCGCTGCCGTTCCATTCCATCCATTCCACTTTCCTGTTCCATTCCACTTTCCAGGCACCGCCGCACCGGCGTTTCTCCGCCCCTCCGGCCCTCCCCGTTTCGGCCTTCTCTCCCCGCCTCCCACCGGCGCCGCTGCCTCTCCCACCGGCACCGGCGCCTCCCTCTCTTTCTCCGCCAGCAGGCAGCAGCAGCAGTGCAGCGCGACTCCCTTCGATTTCTCCCTCCGCCAGCGTCGCTCAATCTGCAGGCGTCGCTCCCTCCGCCAGGCAGATGGAATCTCATCCAGCAGCGGCGCTCATCCCTTGGGTGAAGAACAGCGGTGGGGTTTCGAGGATTAAGGGTATGTTCGTGAAGAGGAGGAGGAATGATGACGAAGATGGATTTGGTGTGAAACCGAATCAAATGGATTTGGATAGATTCTGCGTGTTTCCGATTGAGGAGAGAGATTTGAGTGAAGGGAGCAGAAGCACCAAGCTTTGGAAATGGATTTTTAAGCACCATTAATCGGTTAACCGGTCGAAAAACCGGTTCGGTTTTCGGTTAGAGGAATTCCTCTTAATCGGTTCCGGTTAACTGGTAAACCGGTTCGGTTATAACCGAACCGACCGGTTTACCAGCCCTAATAGAGAGACTTATACACTCACGGCAACACAGTGATATAGATGTATGTGGTGATAGAGACTTCTTGAGAAATCATTTTAGTTTTACATCTCTATGACATGATTTTAATCAATTGTTTAATTGCTTTTGTATTCCAGTTAAATCAATTATTTCTCAATTTAACTGCGATTTATTGATATGAGATGCATTTAATCAATTGTTTATTTTCTCTAATATTTTGGTTAAATTAATTGCTTTTATCAATGCAATTAGTCAATTAATTTTATTATCGATGGATATGAATTATTTTTTTTTTTCTATATCAACCACTGCATTGTTAGATCAATCGAGATTTGATCAATTGCTTGTGTCGACTAGATTAAATTACTTTGATATAGAAATTAGTTTATTGTGAAGTTTATTGTTATCAATTTTCATACCAAAATTTCGTGATTTTTGTGCTCTTATTTCGAGGTTTAACATGTTATATTCTGAAATATATTATATATATACATTCTATTTTTTTTAAAATGATCTTGAAAATTAATTGATGTTATTTAAATAACACAAGTACTATTCCTGAAGAATATTACATTCAAGATCTTAAATTGATGCTATTAAAGTAGCATAAATAATATTCCTAAAAGATATTACATGCTTTTGAAGAGCAATTCATATTATATGCTCTCAAAAATTAGACCTTGAGCACAAGTAGTGTTCTGAATAATATTACATTCAAGATCTTAAGTTGATGCTATTAAAGTAGCACAAGTAATATTCCTGAAGTATATTGCATGCTCTTGAATAGAAACATATATTACATGCTTTTGGAAATTAGACCGTGAAGGTCAAATGGCCCTAAAGGCCAAATGGTTGTACTCTTTTTTCCTTACTAAGTTTTTTTTTTCCTACGAGGTTTTCTTAGTTAAGGTTTTTAACGAGACAACTACTGTAATATATGAGTAAATATACATGTCTTGTACTCTTTTCCTCTACCGAATTTTTCCCATATGGTTTTTGCGGAGAGGTTTTTAACAAGGCATGAATATATATACATTAATATCATATGAAATCTTGTGATATTTGTCTTGGTAAATAAATACACATATTATTCTTCAAAAGAAGAAGTATTTCCTTAAGTTGACATTAGATGAGAATAATGTTAACACAATATCAGGTGCATCAAAAAACATAATTGAAGGCTCCGGAAGAGCTTGTATCATTTTACCAAATGATACTAAATTAGATATTGAAAATGCCCTGTACTCTAGTAAGTTTAAAAGGAACTTACTAAGTTTCAAGAATGTCCGTAATAATGGATACCACATCGAGACAATTGTGTGGAAGGTAGAAATGAATAACTTTGCGTAAATTCTTTTGTTTCAGGCTATAAGCTGACAAAAGAAAAATTAGCAACACTACCTTCTGGAACGTATTACACATTTATAAAAGCAATTGAGACAAACCATGCATGAATGTGAAATTCAATGACACAAAAGCTTTAAGCTTTGGCATGATAGGTTTGGACATCCCGAAGCAACTATAATGCGCCGAATAATCAATAATTTATATGGGCACAGCATAAAGAATCAAAATATTCTTTCTACAATATGAATTCCCATGTGATGCTTGTGCGCAAGGCAAGTTAGTCATTAGACCTTCATATACGAAGGATAATACTGAATCTCCGTATTTCTTGGAAAGAATTAAAGGAGACATTTATGGACCTATACATCCACCTTGTGGACTTTTTCGATATTTTATGGTATTATCATAGATGGTCACATGTATGCTTGCTTTCTACTAGAAATGCAACATTTGCTAGATAACTTGCTCAAATCATAAAATTAAGAGCTCAATTCACAGACAATTCAATTAAAAGAATTCGTCTTGATAATGCTAGTGAGTTTATGTCTCAAGCATTTGAAAACTATTGGATGGCTATTGGAATTGAGATTGAATATCCGGTCGCTCAGGTCCATACTCAAAATGGTTTAGCAGAATCATTGATTAAACGTCTTCAAATTATTGCTAGACCATTACTTATGAAATCAAAACTCCCAACTATTGTTTGGGGTCATGCCATATTACATGCTGCAACATTAGTTCGACTAAGGACATAAGCCAATCATGAATACTCCCCAATGTAAATTATTTTTGGCCGAGAACCTGATGTTTCTCAATTACGAACTTTTGGTTGCACAGTTCAAGTCCCAATTGCATCCCTACAACGAACGAAAATGGGTTCCCAACAAAGACTTGAGATATATGTTGGATTTGATTCACCCTCGATTATAAGGTATATAGAACCTTTACAGGTGATTTATTTACTGCACATTTTGCAGATTGTCATTTTGACGAAATGACATTTCCAACATTAGGAGGAACAAATCTACATCAAGAAAAGTACAAAGAACTCTCTTGGAATGAGAAAAACTTATCACATTTTGATTCTAGAACAAATCAATGTGAACAAAAAATTAAAAAGATCATTCATTTGCAAAAGATTGCAAATCAAATTTCCGATGCTTTTGTAGATACAAGAAAAGTGACACAATCTCACATACATGCTGCAAATACTCCAACTAAAATTGATGTCCATGAAGGACATATAGCTTTAGCAGCAAATGAGTCTAGATTCGTCAAAAACATGGTCGACCAGTTGGTTCCAAAGATTCTATGCCTAGAAAAAAAAGGGGCAAGATGGAAACCAAACAATGACGAAAATGACTAATCAACCAATGAAAGCGATGTAATTCCTAAAGAATTACAAGTATCTGAAAATCATGAGATCTCAATAAATTATTTACATCAGATACTAGAGAGAGAAAATATCATTGTTGATGATATATTTGCCTTTCATATAGCTCTTCATGTTTTAAATGAGGATCCTCAACTAAAATCTGTTGCAGAATGCAAACAGAGACTTAATTGACCAAAGTGAAAAGAAGCTATAGAAAGGGAATTAAATTCCTGTGATAACCGGAAAGTATTTGGATACATAGCCTTAACTCCGGAATCTAAAATCCATATTGAATACAGATGGATCTTTGTTAGAAAGAGAAACGAGAAAAATAAAGTTACGAGATATAGAGCAAAACTCGTAGCACAATGTTTCTCACAAAAACCAGGAATTGATTATGAGGAAACATACTCTCTTGTAATGGACGTTATTACTTCCATATTTTTGATTAGTCTGCCTGTGTCACAAAGGCTTGATATGCGCCTTATGGATGTAGTAACTGCTTATCTATATGAGTCATTAGAAAATGACATATAATGAAAATTCCCGAAGGATTTAAAATGCCTAAAGGATTGCAGTCAAAACCCAAAAGCATGAATTCAATTAAAATGCAAAAATCGTTGTATATGTTGAAACAGTCTGGGCGTATGTGGTACAATAGACTGAGCGAGTATCTCTTAAAAGAAGGATACAAGAATAATGATATATGCCCTTGTGTTTCAATTAAGAAAACCGAAAGTGGATTTGCAATCATAGTAGTTTATGTTGATTATTTAAATTTAAATTGGGACTCCTGAAGAGCTCAATAAAGCTGCTAAATATTTGAAGAAAGAATTTGAGATAAAAGATTTGAAAAAGACAAAGTTTTGTCTTGGTTTGCAAATGGAACGTATCCGTGGAGGAATGTTTATCCATCAATCCACATATACAGAAAAAGTGTTAAAACGCTTTTACATGGATAATGCACATTCATCACCAATGGTCGTTAGATCTATTGATACTAAGAAATATCCATTTCGACCAATTGAAGAGGGTGAAACAATACATGGTCCTGAAGTACCATATCTAAGTGCAATTGGAGCATTGACTTATCTGGCTAATAATACTAGACCAGATATAGCTTTTTCTGTCAATCTTCTAGCAAGATTTAGCGCTGCACCCACTTTGAGACATTGGAATGGTGTTAAGCACATTCTACATTATCTAAAGGGGTACCATTGACCTTGAATTATATTATCAAGAAAAATCTGATAATACTCTAGTGGGGTACTCGGATGCAGGATTTTTATCCGATCCACATAAAGCTAAGTCACAAACTAGATACGTTTCACATGTGGTGGAACTGCTACATCATGGAAATCTGTGAAGCAAACCTTGACTGCAACATCCTCAAATCATTCTGAAATCATTTCAATCCACGAAACAAGTCGAGAATGTGTATGGTTGAGAAATGTGACGGGTCATATCCAAGAGTCGTGCGGGTTAGCTTCATCAAAGGCCAAACCAACTGTTTTATATGAAGACAATGCTGCTTGCATCGCACAACTCAAGGAAGGATACATCAAAGGCGATAGGACGAAGCATATTTCTCCCAAGCTCTTCTACACACACGACCTTCAAAAGGGTGGCGATATCGACGTGCAACAAATTCGCTCAAGTGAAAATCTGGCGGACTTATTCACCAAGGCATTACCAACATCGACATTCAGAAAGTTGGTACATGAGATCGGCATGCGTCGACTCAAAGATATTCAATGATCTCAAGTACAGGGAAAGCAGTTGTACTCTTTTTCCTTCGACTAGGTTTTGTCCCATTGGGTTTTCCTAGCAAGGTTTTAATGAGGCAACATTTTTTTTGTTTTAGGGATTGGTCAATCAAGGGGAAGTGTTGTAAATATATCTATAAGATATATCTTATGTGTGTTGACCAAGAAACCTCCCTAAAACCCTAGCTTCCTACTTGTATAAATAGAGGCCTTTAGCCTCCATATGTAATACACTTCATACGTATTCTCTTCTCTATTCTCTCGCTTCTCTCTAGTTTATAACACATATAATATTTTATTTCCCTCCACACATTTACAGTGGGACGCAAACTCTACTCACACAAATACTCACTATTATCAACTACTATGCATTATTTTCTTAAAACTCGTGTCATTCACAATGTGAATACGATATCGTGGACAAATGGAGTATAAATTTTTATTTGAAAAAAATTCATAAAAAGTTGATGTAAGGTTAGAGATTTTAGAAAAATAAGAATACACATATTTAGGCGTATATTTAATCGTGTATAGGAAAGGGTTACTAATGTTATAGGAGTATAATTTTTTTAAATTGACAGATAAAATTTAAGACCACATCTTATATGTGAACATCATCTCATCTTAATCTTACAAGACTTTTGAGCATCATCTTGTTTGTAGCTCGAAATATTACATTTGACTTTTGTACGTTAAACTTCTTATCATCATCATATATGAAACTTATTATATGAGATTTGACTTATGAGTATCGTCATCCCAGCTGTAGCTTAAAGATAAAAACTGACTTGTGAGCAACATCTCATCTGGAGCTCGTAAAATCATAACTGACTTGTTAGCATCATCTCGTGTGGAGCTTGAAATAACATAATTGACTTGTGAGCATCATCTAGTTATAGTCTGATAGACCGGAGTTGAGTTCTAAGCATCACTCATTTGGAGTTTGAAAGATTGAAGTTGGGTGCTAAGCATTATATCATTTGGAGCTTAAAAAGGTCGGAATTAAGTTATAATCATCATTTCGTTTGGAATTTCACAAACCACTTCTAACTTGCGAGCATCGTATTATTTGAGCCAAAATTGAATATGAGTATGTCTCGTATAAAGCTTGATAGACCACCTCTGACATTTTTACATTATCACAGTTGGAGTTTGAATAACCAAAAGTGAATTTTGAGAATCATCTCGTTTAGAGCTATAAAAAAAGCATATACACTGCATAAAATCAATGTATATAACCTCACATCATTTTTTGTATGGCTGAGGGGGAGTCCATGGATCATATCTTTTGGGAGTGCTCGGAGGTGCGCCCGCTATGGCACACGTTTTTGGATTGGTTTCAACAGTCTCATATGTTGGATGCTTCGGACCTTCACAGCTTCTTTGTTCACGCTTGGAATCAGAAGATGAGTTCTCAGATTGCTTACTTCTGGAAAGCGGGAATCATTACTTTGATTTGGAGTTTGTGGTGTCAACGGAACAGATGCATTTTTGAGGATGAGAGCTTTGCCCCTATGCGTATCCTGCATGTGGTCAAAGTAGCTTTTTTGGATATGGAGAATAATTTCAATAAATTAGGTTCGATGCATAATTCTTGTGATGATCTTTTGGTGGTGGAAAAGATTGGTGTCAAACCGCGGGCGTCTCCTCCTCCGGAGTTTATCAATGTTTATTGGTGGCCTCCCGTCAATAATTAGATTAAGGTTAATACCGACAGCTCGGCTCTTGGTGCTCCTGGCAAGATCGGTGCCGGAGGTGTCTTTAGAGATAAGTTCAGTTGGGTTAGGGGTTGCTTTCATGTGAAAGGAGGAATCGGTTTTGCTTTTGAAGCTGAACTTCTTGCCGTGATTACGGCAATTCAGATTGCTCATACAAGACACTGGCGTCATCTTTGGATTGAGTCTGATTCAACTTATATTGTGCATCGCCTACTTGAGAGATCAACCTAGGTTTCGTGGCGCTTTGCTGCTGTTTGAAAAAGGATTCTTTTGCTCCTCAAGGATTTCCAAATTCAAATTTCTCATATCTATCGTGAGGGGAATAAAGTGGCTGATATTTTAGCCGCAGATGAGCGACAGGAGGGCTGGTAGCCTCATGAGATTGATGTGATTCATGATGCTGTTAGATTGGATATTTCATGTCATAGTCATATTCGGATGGCAGGTTAGCTGGTCGCTTTTGCTTTGGTTGCGGTCGTGGGCGTTTTGGAGGGGCTGCGTGTCTTCTTTGGTGTTGGTTTTGGGGCGTTAGTGGCGCATTTTTTCATTCGCTGGGTGCGCTTGGCACTGGGGCGTCGCTGGTCGGGTCTCTTTGGATCTCCGCATTCGGCACTTTCGTGCGGACTGCGTCGAGTTGTTATGGGGGCAGCTGCTTTTGTCGTTGATGAGCTGCCCTGAGGCTTTGGTTTCTTGGAGCTATGCGTTTCCGTATTTCTGCTCGGCTTTTGTGTTTGCTTTTCTTTTGCGGTTTTTTGTTTTGTTTTTCCTTCGGTCTTACGGTGTTGGGGGGCCGAGCTGCTTAGGGGTGATGGTTTGGTCGGAACTTCTGAAGTTGGCTCTCTCCGCTCCCTCACCGTTTTTTGCTTTTTTAGACGAGTACTCTTTTTCCCTTTTAAGGATTTTCCCTCGCGGGTTTGCTTTAAAAGGGTTTTAATGAGTCTCGGCCCTTAGTTTGCTTCTCCTGTGCTCTTTAGGGTTTCTACGTACTTTTTTCTTTTCTTTCTTAATAAAATTTCATTTTGATTATAATATAACATGGTATATTAGTTTACGTAAAACAAATAAATTTTTGTAAGTATATTCAACCAATGATATTTTTTCAAGTGATAGTACTATATTTTTATGAGATGAAGAAAGTATTTTTCTTTTGAAAGAAATTTTAAAATGTTTGAATTCCAAAAAAACCAAATAGGTAAGCTTGATTTTCCTATTATAAATAACAAAAATTTGCTACTTAAATATTGAAAATTTGAGGAATCGCTCTTCAAAATAAACATTTGATTGTTTTACTTGTTAAAACTATGATGATGAAATCACTCTTTGAATTTTGAACCCATTTTTATGTAGATTGAGTAATTCGAATTAAAAAATTATCAAAATTTAATTTTATTAGCTATGAAATGTGAGGAAAGGAATAATTAATTTATGTTCAGTCATGGAGAATTCTAAAAAAACCAAATAGGTAAGCTTGATTTTCCTATTATAAATATAAAAAATGTGCTACTTAAATATTGAAAATTTGAGGAATCGCTCTTCAAAATAAACATTTGATTGTTTTACTTGTTAAAACTATGATGATGAAATCACTATTTGAATTTTGAACCCATTTTTATGTAGATTGAGTAATTTGAATTAAAAAATTATCAAAATTTAATTTTATTAGCAATGAAATGTGAGGAAAGGAATAATTAATTTATGTTCAGTCATGGAGAATAATTATTGAACTTGAAACATAGATTTAGAAAAAGAATAGGAAAAATAAATTTATTTAGTAAATTACTATTTCATTATACAAATAAAAATTAACTGTATAATTATTTTCTTAATTATTAAAGGATTAATATGATCAACTTTGTGTCTAAACTTGAACTATAATTATTGAATTTAGTACATAGATTTAGAAAAGAAAAAAATAATATTAAAATTGCTAAGAAAATTACGCTTTCTTAATTATTGAATTTAGCGGTCTTCACGCGGCGACCAGAGCAGAGCTGGTTCCAGAGCAGAGTGGTTTGCAGAGCAGAGCGGGTTCATGCTCTGGAGGCCAGAGCAGAGCTGTCCACAAGCAGAGACCAGAGCAGAGCTGGTTCTAGAGTAGAGTTGTCCTCAGAGCTGACTTGCTTTCAGGGCATCAGAGCAGGCCACCTCATTCCGTTACCAGAGCTGACCTGGTTCCAGAGTTGAGAGGTTTCCAGAGCAGAGCGGGAGTGAGCTCTGTTGACCAGAGCAGAGCTGTCTTCAAGCAACGACCAGAGTAGAGCCGGCCCCAGAGCAGAGTTGTTTCCAAGTCTCAGAGCAGGCCTCTTTGTTACGCCATGACGAGGAAGGTGAGGTGTTTGCGGCGACAGCGTATTACCGGCCGTTAAATACCCTGGCTTCTTCCTTTGGCTTTTCTTTCTTCAGTGTGAGTTTTTGAGGTTAGTTAGTTTCTGGCGACGGCGTCTCTCCGGTCGAAACTTTGCCTCTTGTTTTTCCCTTCGGGGTGGTCCCGGCAGTACGGTGCTTTCGGCGACGACGTATTACCGGCCGGGTAGCTACCATTTCTGCTTTCTTCTTGGGGACTGTTGGGTTGTTGGTTGTGGGATGCTTACGGCGACGACGTATAACCGGCCGTGGAGCGTTCATTTTTTTTTGGTTCTGGGCTCGTTTGAGGTTGGCAGTTAGGCGACGGCGTCTCACCGGCCTTCAGCCCTCCGAGTTTTTTGGGTTTTGTTTTTCGTTGGGTTAGAGCCGAGATTGTTTGGGAACGATGGTTAGGCCGGAGTTCCGGAAACTCTCTCTTCCGCTCTTTCCCTCTTGCTTTTTGTCTTTTAGACGAGTACTCTTTTTCCTTTTTACGGTTTTTTCCTTTGGGTTTTCCGTAAAAAGGTTTTAATGAGGCTCGGCCCTTAGTCTGCTTTTCCTGTGCTTTCAAGGGTTTTTTTTAGGTTTTTTCTTCTTTTTTACTAAATCGCAGTTTAATAATAATGTTTAGGCATGAATAATAATTATTAAATTTAGCATATAGCTTTAGAATAAAAGGAAATGAAAGTTACTAAGAAATTATTCATTATATAAATAATAGTATATATATATATATATATTAAGAATGTATATAATGATAACTTAAGATAAATAGAAATGACTATGGACATAATAATATATAAGCACATTAATTAATGTGGTGTTTTAATTAAATGCATTATTAAATAAAATATAAATAGAAATTAAAATTAGAATGTTTATATTAGGAATAATTGCAAATGGTGAGATACGAGGGATGCCACATAGGTTATGGCTTAATCCTATTATAAAGAAGATATAAATGACACTACGTATAAATGACACTATAATATTGTAAATGACACTATATATAATTGACACTATTTATAAATATAGATGACATTTCATGTAATTGACACTATAAGATTGTAAATGACACTATAATATTTTAAATAACACTATAAGATTGAAAATGACACTATAATATTTTAAAATGTTATAGTGTCATTTAAATAATTGAATAGTGTCAATTATAAGCAATGTCATTTGTATAACTGAATAGTATCATTTACACGATTTGAGTCAAGATGCGTGTTTGGATTAACATGCGGGTCAGGATCTTGATTCAGGTCAACTCGAGTGTACGGTACACCCAGATGTATAGGAGATTTTGTGAAATTTAAATAATAATTTTTTTTTCATGATAAATACAATTAAAGAGAACACACCTGAACGTATTTTTCATGCGATATAAAGTACTCCCTCTGTCCCTGAAATAACTTTCTCTTTTTCCTTTTTGAGACGTCCCTCAAATAACTTCCTCTTTCTTTCTTTCAAATTTTGGACAACTATCCCACCACTAATAATATTTATTTATTCTTATTTTTCACTTTTCACCACTTCCAATACTAATTATAACACATTTTCACAACTTCTGATAATGATTATAATATTTTTTCTCCACTATCAGTACACTTTATAACTTTTCCTTAAAATCCATATCGTCCCCAAAGAGGAAGCTATTTCAAGGATGAAGGGAGTATAAACTATGAATGTACGAATAGGGAGAAATATTTGCTTATTTTCTTTTAGAATATCTTATATTACTATTATTATTATTATTATTATTATTATTATTTAATAAGGGCAGCTGAGGAGGAAAATTAAAAAGATAATGGTTATGCTTGAAAAGCAGGGCACATAATTTATGTCCTCTTGGAACAAGGGCAAGGGCAATGCATGCTAGTGGGATAAGAACACGTCATCACTTTTGTGGATAAGCCACGTGGCACTAACGTCTCACGGTCCCCACTCCAAACCGAAAAATAGATGTGATGATCTAACCTTAACTTCCCCAAATATTATACAAATACGCGATTTAGCGTATACAAATATCTTTTTTTGGACATAATTCTAGATTTTTTTAACTACAATTATTTATTTTTAAACGACTTACATCCAATTCAATCACAATTACTTATTTTTCACTTAATACACTTTTACTCCCTTCGTCCACCAATTCATATCCTACTTTCCTCTTTTATGCAATTCATGTGAAAAAAAAAATATATTTCTTTTATATATAATATATATTAATTTAATTATTATATAAAAATTATAAATATAAAAAATATTCATAATTTTAACTGAACATTTTTAACTGAATATAGGAAAAAAAATTCATAACAATAAAAACTGATATTATGAAAAAGTTAAAAAATAAAAATAAATAAATTAAAAGAAAAAAGAAAAAAAATGAAAAAGGGTAAAATGCATGTAAATACATTAACTTCCTCTTTTATTTTGCACATTAATTTTGAATTTTTCCTATAAAATCACCAATTTTTATTTTGTTTAATTTTCAATAATTAAAAAAATATAAATTAAATACATGATTTTTTTCTCCATCTTTTATTTTACACATGACGTTTGAATTTTACCTATGAAATCACCAATTTTTGATTTTGCTATTTTTCTTTCACAATTTTAAATTTCTTCCAAATTGAATTTGATTTGGCGCTTATGTGGTAGTCGATCATGTGTCAACCTCTCTTCAATCTTTACGATGTCATTCATACCTAAACTTAAGGCTAAGTTCAATTTTATTAAATTTGTTTCCTCACAAATGAAATTAGGGTGAAATTTGATAAGCTGTAACATTTTCTTAGTGAAACAATCTTACATTCAAGACGACATTGTTCATAAATACGATTTTTTTTAAAAAAAAAAAAAACGTCTCTTTGAATGTAAGATTGTTCGGCACAAAAATGCTACAACTTATCAACAAATTTTTCTTGAGAGGAAACAAATTTGAAAATCAAATTTCGCCCTAAGTTTAGGTAGGAACAATGTGATAATGGTGTAAGAGAGTTCGGCACTAGGTTTGAACAACGTCGTAATGATGTAAGCGCCAAGCTAGATTCTAATTGGGGGACATATAAAATTGTGAAAAAATTGAATAAAATCAGAAGTTGAGCATTTTACATAAGTAAGCTGCTAAGTATGACTGGAAGTAATACTCCAATTTTGTCTTATCATTCCGTCTTTTAACCGAATGCTAACCGCTAGACTTTACCCGAAGAGGCGAGCATAATATCGTCCACATCAATATTTATTTAAAAAAAGATAAAGAGAATTTTGTAAGTTTTAATCTTTAACAAATATATTTTTTATATTTTAGATTTAATATTTACATAAAATATATCAGATTACAACTCTTGTCATGATCTTTATTTTGATATATATATATATATATATATATATATATAT
This sequence comes from Salvia miltiorrhiza, assembly GCF_028751815.1. Taxonomy (NCBI): domain Eukaryota; kingdom Viridiplantae; phylum Streptophyta; class Magnoliopsida; order Lamiales; family Lamiaceae; genus Salvia; species Salvia miltiorrhiza. The sequence continues at coordinate 26,746,721 of NC_080394.1, read as the reverse complement.
ATATATATATATATAATATTTTATAAATTAGCTTAATTTCATAATTTTAGAAAGAAAAAAAAGAAAAAAGGAAGTCAAAAAAATATAGTGTATGAATAAACCTTCTTAAAATTAAAATTAATCTTAAATTAATTTGAAATTAAAAATAATTTTAAATTAACTTGAAACTAAAAATTACTTTTCTAATATATTATAGATGAAAGAAAATCTTAAATCTAGCAAAAGAATTCTTGAAGTGTGGGAACAGTAGTACGAAGAAAAGTTTATGATATAGATATTTTCAGAAAAATATTTGAATATAAATACTGTCTCAAAATAGTATTCACACCAAGTTTCAATACAAGTTTTAATATGTGTTAAATGTGTATATTGTGTAGAAAAATTAACTCACTTTTATTATAGTACTAGTACGACCATCCGTGCGATGCACGGCGAAATCGAAATTAAATGATATGTTTAAATAAATAAATAAATATAAATACTAAATAGAAACAAAATATAATAAAGCAAAATATGATTTAAAAATAAAATACTAATTACTCAATAAAATTTTGAATTTAAAAACGTAATTTTCAATTATGTATAAAGTGTAATGATAATTATAGTTATTAAATTATTTTAAATTATTTGATAATGAAAATTAATATTACACATTATTATTAAATAAAAAGTTGTAAAATTTTAACAAAGAGAAGAAAATAAAATATTTTAAAATTTTAATAACCTATTCGTTTTAAATTCATTTTTGATGATTTTTATACCATATTAAATATTTTCTAATGAACTTAAACTTAAGATGCACATTGAATATTTTTTTTATAAATTAAATTTGACAATGGTTAGAAAAGAATTAAAATTATGAAAAGAAAATAGAAAAAAAAAGTAAAAAAATTAATGAGAGAAGACAGAGAAAAAATGGAAGGAGAAAACTCCTCTTCTATATAGAAAGTGAAAACTGAAGAAGATGGTTCGAATGTAAATACACAAATTTTTCGCATTTTTTAGTTTTTACCACGAATTTTATTTGTAACCTAAATACGCAAACTTTATTTTTAATCTAAATACACGAACTTATTACTCGTCAGCATATTTTTTCCATAAAATTTATTTTTCTTGAATTGAGCTGATATGTCAGTCCAAACTGCCAACATGGACTGAGCTTAATTATTTTTTAGTTATTTACGTGTAAATATACGAACATTCGACATTTTTTTCATATTTAAAATTTTAATTTAATAATTCAACATTGGGCTAAGTACCAAATTCCCCCTACCGTTGGCGTCCCTATCGTGTACATGACCATATAGTCAGGGTAAGCGCTTTTTACTACCTCAACGTGAAAAAATCGAACCAATTCCCCCCCCCCCCCCCCCCCCCCGCGTTTTAACATCGTTAAATGGCCGTTAGAAAAATTATTATTATTATTATTAATTATGGTGGGCCCCAACTCTCTCTCTCTCTCTCAATTCCGCCAGTTCTCCACCCTTCCTTCGCCGGACCACCTGCATCTATACTAGAGTCGGCGGCGACTGAGTCTGAACATAAGGGAAAAGGGCGGTGGCGGCTGTCTTATGGCTGCTGCTCGCTGGGAAAATAAATGGCGGAGACGACGGTGGTTCCCAGCTGCTGTCCGTCTGCCGAGTAAAGGTGAGAGGAAGTCGGAGAGAATAAAACTCACAATTTGATTAATGAATAAGCTAATTTTCGTCTAACACCAAGAAATCCTATATATAGGCAAAGATTAAACCTAATCTAATAAGGAAACCACTTAAAACAAACCCTAATCAGCCAAGCAAGATCCTTACTCTTAAAATTCGAAAATAACAAGCCCTAAGACTAATGGGCTGCGAAAACAAGGCTAAATAAATAAAATGAAGTCTTTCAAACTTTGGCTCACTCGCACGTAATAAGATTAATCAAACACGGGCTCAATTCGCCATCTCCACAATCTCCGATTGACTTCTTCATCAACTCTTGCTTTCAAACTTCTTCAACTAAGATCATCAAACTCTCCTTGAGCTTCTTGACTCGAGCTCTTATAACTGAACCAACAGGAACATACACTGAGTCTTGCATCAACGAACCTTGAGCTGCATCAAATGGAGTAATAATTGAGAATTAAGATGTTTCACATCGAATGGTGTAATTTCAAGAATTTTGTTTGCAAAAGTTGCACCTTTACAAAATAAGTTGAAGGCAAATACATGCGGGACAAAAAAAGGAATAAAATAAATAAATAATTAAAGCAACGTGATTTTTGGAATTCCTCACGTTTTCAAAGTTAGAGGCTTTGTAGTAATAATTAAGAATCGTGTAAAATATTTCAAAGTCAACTTAGAAAGTCAATAAGTTTTCCAATTCAGTGCCCATTTTAGGGTTAATAAAGGGACAGCACTTTTCAATTGGGAATGACCAAATTCTTTGTCTGCAACCAGAGAATCAATGCATCATGATTAATCACTCAATAAAATAAAATAAAATACTAAATATTTTTTTTTTTTTTTTTTTAAGAAATGAGAATTAGAGAAACTTGTTGTGGAATTTTAAAGAAGACTTTGAAATCAAATTCGAATATATATATATATATATATATATATATATATATATAATAGCTATTCTTAATATCATAAATTCTTTTAATAATGTCTACTCCCTCCCTCCGTCCCAATAATGAAGACACACTTCATTTGGGCACGGAAATTAAGGAGAGGCAGTTTAAATGATAAAATATTATGGTCCACATCATTAGTGTATTTGATTAAGGAGTTGATTAGAAGTTTTATTTACTTTCATTTTAAATTTATTTTGGAAATATAACAAATTAAATTAATAAAAATCAAAATTTTTAATTAATTAAATTAAATTATTATTTTTAGTTTACTGTTATGCATATTATTACTGTTATGCACATCTATTTAAATCATTTAAATATATATATATATATATATATATATATATATATATATATATATATATATATACACACACACATGCACACTCCCACAGTCAACAATTGCAAGCCAAATAGACCGTGATTCTAAAATGAAAGCAGGATTGAAAATAAAAACTGAAATTTAAAGGGAGGGAAAGTCAATATCTCAAATTGCACAAAAAGGGCGGTTCCCTCACTTTTATTTCCACCGAAAATTTGTTCAAAATTCTCACCAAAACCAAACATTTACAACATTATAAAGGCATTACATTTTCTGCCAAAAGGAGAATGAACGGATGGAAAACCGCAGATTTCAGCCGTCAAACCCTCCATGAAAGCACCACCCGGCGGACTCCTCGAAATCCTGGTATCCGCCACTCCCCTCATGGAAATAATCAGACGACGGCGACGGCAACAAAGGTAAGGAATCAAAGAATTCTTTGTTCTCCGAATCGGGGACGAATTCAGAGTTCAAATAGGCCGACCAACCCAATTTATCGGCCATAAACGCGTATATCTAGGGTTTCAGAAAGAGGGAAAATGGGGATTAGGGTTCGAGGCTGAGGGCGATGAAATCTTAGGGTTTCGGAGGAGGGCGGCGCGGATAGAGAGGTGTAGCTGTAGGATCGGCTGAGGGCGGCGGATTATTAGGGTTAAAAGAGACGATCGGAGAAGATCGATTGAGAGAGATAGACGAGAGAACTTTCGAGAGAGTGAGAGAGGCGGAGAGGCTTTCAGTCACAAAATAGATTTAGGGTTTTTTTTTGTTTCTTATTTATACTTTAATTAAGGTGCAATTAATTAGTGTATCTAAGCCCCAATTATTTCCTTATTTGGAAGTGTACCTTTATTATTGTGACAACATAATAAGGAAAGTGTGTCTTCATTAGTGGGACGGGGGATTAATATTCATTGATTACAATAGTACATATATTGAGTATAAAAGTGTATACATAATTTTAAAAGCACATATTAGTGCACGTACGTGTATATATAAATTAAAGAATGCACTATGGTGAACTCGAACTTAAAATCTCTAATTTAGACATTAACCACCTACCTCACACACACACACACACACACACACACTATATATATATATATAGGGGAGAGCTACAGTGAAAACACTTCTTAAAATATAAATATAAACGTTTTTTAATGTACGAATTTTATCCAACAGGGTTACGAATTCATCCAACATGGTTACGAATTGTGAAAAATAAATTTTTGCTACCTTTGGGATTCGAACCCAGGACCACGAATTCATCCAACAAGGTTACGAATCAACCGTAGATCTTGATGATCTAAGGGCTGAAAATTATTTATATTTTATATTTTAAGAAGTGTTTTTATTTTAGCCCTCCCCTATATATATATACACACACACGCATGATTATGTTCTAGTGAGATTGCTATTTTTCGTGAGATGTGAGACTAATGAATATTATATTGTGTCAATGAACCAGACAATGCATATTGCACAACAGAACAATGCATATTACTCCCTCCGTCCCATTGATCCTGTCCTGTTTTACTTTTTGGGTTGTCCTATTGATTTTGTCCTGTTTCTATTTTGGGTAATAATTTTAGGGGTCCAAGATTTTAAATACCATAATTTAAAAGAGATATGTTTTATAGCCCCAACTTAAAAACAACTCTTTTGTATACCAAAATGAGTTAAATGACTAAAACACCCTCATATTATATCATTAAAAAAAAGGAATCAAGATTTTCGTCCAAGTCAATCCCCCCCCCCACCTCAAATTCAATTTTCGTCTCTCTCTTTCTCACGACACACTCACGATCGGAGAAATCTCACGACCGATCACCAACTCACGACGACATCGAGATGGGCGACTGCGACCGGAACGACGAGGAGTCGGCGTCGGTGTCGGCAAAAAGCTCCGACGAGGAGTGTGCGATGCATCCTATTCCTCCGATGAACCCTAATTTTCGCCCCTTTCAAATTTTTAAAATGTTGTAGCTTAAATTCATTGTTAAATGCATGTATGTGTGTTATAATATTTTGAGAATCATATTTAGTTGATAAATAACTTGAGTTTCTTGAGATTTATTGAAAATTTATTGAGAATGAAGTTTTTTTTTCTTCGAAATTTCCAGCGGTTTCCGGTGAGATTTGTTGTTTGGGGACGATGGGGGCAAGGGGGCGACCATCGTGGACACGATGGCGCCGTCGTGGCCACGATCGTGGCCCACGATGGCTGCCATCGTGTCCACGATGGGAGCCCCCATCGTGATCACGACAGCCCTCTTCCCCCCCCCCCCCCACATTTTTTTAATTGTTGTATTATTTCTTTCAAATACATGATTTTCTTTCTAATTGCTTTTAATACATTGATTTTGTAGGTTAATTGTGATTGGAAAAGACCTACATTGATCTATGTGACCCGTGGGTTAATCTTTATTTGAGGGCCGAAATATTCAAGGATGTGAAGAAGATTTTACTTGATATTGAAGGTCCTATCAAGAAGTATAGGTGGCTTGTAGGATCTAGAATATTTTGTCTTACCCAACTTTGAAATATATTGAGACTTATTTTGAGACTTATTGAGACATATTCCATGTTATTTATTTTTAGTTTGGTATGTTGTTCACTCTATTTGTTATGTTGATTTTTGTATATTATTGTCTTGAGAAACAAAAGAAAAACACAAAAAAATGTTGGTGGTTGTCGTGTTCACGATGGGGGCTTTCCATCGTGGACACAATGGCAGCCATCGTGGTCACGACAGCGCCATCGTGGGCCACGGTCGTGCCCTCGCCCCCGTCGTGCCCCGCCCTCGCCCACGCCCGCCATTCGCCTCGTCGTGTCCACCATCGTGTCCTACCATCATGGACACGACCGTAGGACACGATGGTGGACACGATGGCTCTCACGAGTCATCGTGTGGTTATTAATATCATTTAATTTCAAACTTAAATATGATTATTGACTTGTTTAATGTATTATATTATGTTTAAAATTATAATTTAGCAATCAAGCTTGATTTGTAATCAAAATTAAACGAGTTGGAGTTATATACATCTAGATCTATGAATATCTACTTGAAAAATACTTATAACATTTCATGGAATGTTATATAGTTGTCATGACTCATTTCACAAAAACACTTAAATTATGTGTTTTAAGACTAAATGGTTTGATTAACTATGTATTAAAATGTTGTTTAGAATATATATAACATGTTCAAACTTAAATTAGTCGAATATAACATCATAAATTTCAAAAATTTCAAACAATAATAACACACGATCGTGTACCCGGTGGACACGATGGTGTGATCGTGGTCACAAACGTGTCCATCGTGCCCTCCCATCGTCGTGTCCTCCGTCCCCCGTCCCCACCCCCAGTCGTGTCCTCTCGTCCCCCCGGCCCCGTCGTGTCCTCCGTCCCCCGTTCCCCCCGTCATGTCCCCCGTCCCCCCGGCCCGTCGTACCTTCAGCCCATCGATGGCCATGATCGTGCAACGACCGTGCCCATGATGGACATCGACAGTCGTGCCCCCTGCCCACAATGGACACGATGGTCGGGGGACTGTCTTATCGCCTGAGACATTGCCATCGTGGGCACGACCGAGGGCACGATCGTGCCCTCGCATCGTAGCCTTCGCCCCCTTCCCCGTCGTCCCCTCGCTCCTCGCCCCCCATCATGGCCTTCGCCCCCTTCCCACCCCCATCGCCCCTCGCCGGTCGCACCCCCCTCGTTCGTGCCATCGCTCATCGCCCTCTTCTCCGTCGTGCGATTGTGAGCACGACGTGGGCGACGGTCGTGCCGTCGTCGTGCCCCGTTGTGAACGCGATGGGGGCTCCCATCGTGGACCCGATGGTGCCGTCGTGGCCACGACCGTGGCCCACGATGGCTGCCATCGTGTCCACGATGGGAGCCCCCATCGTGATCACGATGGTGCCGTCGTGTCCACGACCGTGGCCCACGATGGCTGCCATCGTGTCCACGATAGGAGCCCCCATCGTGATCACGGCAGTCCCCATCGTGGCCATCTTGTCCACGATCGTGGATACGGGTTTGACTTTGTCTTCAAGTGGTGGGGACCGTAAGGGCTGTTTTAGTCTTTTCACAGATTTTGGTATACAAAAGAGTTAGTTTTAAAGAGGGGCTAAAAAGCTTATCTTTTTAAAATTTTGGTATTTGTTTATTAGTTTCCTCATAATTTTACACTACAAACCAATATGGCTCCATACCTTTACACACTTTTACTACACTAATTTAACTCTCCTTAATAACCGTTCCCAAAAGAAATGGGCCAAGCCCAATGGAACGGAGGGAGTATAAAATTGAATGCATGGTTCATTGACACAATATGCATTGTCCAATTTTATAATATGCATTGTTCTGTTGTAAAAAAAATGAATTTTCGATAAAAAAAAAAAAGAAAAAAAATGAGGGGATGGGGGGTGGGGTGGGTCAGCGGCAAAAAAATCAGAATTGTCGAAAAATGCAATGCATTTTTTATATACTTTAATGCATTTAAAGTTATGCATGTTTCTGGTGAAACTTTATGCATGAAAAACATGTTTTTTTTTTGTTTTTTGTTTTTTTTTTTCTCCAGAAAATCTAAAAAGATTTTTTTTAATATTCAAAAATTATATTCCCATTTTATCACTGCACGAATTTTGCCTTGACAGGCTTTGAAAACTCCTTACCATGTGTCACAATCTTGGTGTGCCACATGTACAAAAATGTTTACTCTAGATTTGGATCTATATACTACCTAAGGGAATGATTCTACCGGAACCTTACCCTATATATATATATATATATACGAATTTTGTTCTAGCCATACAAAATAGTGAAAATCAATAGTTATCCTTCAAACATAGTTCAATAAATTATAACCAAAACTAAGTATTTTGGACGGAATTATCTCAGCCACTTCTTTCTTCTACGTAAAAAATGATAGTCTATCTATCTCTTTCTTTTGCACACCCACTCTCTCATAACCTCTAGTTCCTCCGACGCGCCTCCACCGCTCTGAAGTATCTTTCTCTCTTTCTCTCTCTCTCTCTCTCTGATAAGCCCATCTCTCTCTAATTTGCTTTGTCGCCCCAATCAACATCATCTTTTTTAGAATCTAGCGAAATATGAGTTTCAGATCTACAAAAATTATGAGATACAAATTCAGATCTAAGAAGATCTGGAACGAAATGGTATGAACTCGTACCATTCGTTTCAAGATCTATTGTGTCACCCGAAGGAATGAAAGGGGCCAATGTGCCTGTTTACCTCGTATTTGGGCAGTTTTTGCGTATATTTTTGTTGTGCATTCGAGCATGTTTCAGGACTTTTTGCCTTATATTTCACGTGCTTGATGACCTTTTTTGGATAGATTACTGTCGTGTGCAGGAATCGAGAGTTGTCAAGTGTTTTTAGCATCGATCGGAGCAATTTTCGAAGACAACCTCACGGCGGCCGCCGTGCCACGGCGGCCGCCGCAGAGACGGCGGCCGCGGCTCTACGGCGCGGGCCGTGCTTGATTTTGGAGGAAACTGCGAATGGCGCTCACGGCTCCGCCGTCTCACGGCGGCCGCCGTCCACGGCGCCGCCGCCTCTGTTCAGATCCGAAAGTACGATTTTTCGATTAAAAACCCCTTTCTAGGGTTTTACTTTATCACTTCTCGACCCAGCAGCCTCCAAGGGCGATTTCCACATTTTTCCTTGGGTTTTTAGAGTTTCAAATCAATTACTTTCGATTGTGGATTCATTGGATTGCTTTGGATGTCAAGTAACACTTCATCGGATTGGTTTTCCTTGGATTGCTATGTTTTGTAAGAACTCCCTTTGATTCTCTTTGTTTATGAATCCCTTGGTTATTTGAGTTTTTGTTTCTTGTCTTTGATGAATATGATGATTGAAGATCATTGTTGTTGATGCTATATTTTCTTGGTTATATGAATCTTTTGGTTAATTAAGTTTTGTGTTTTATGCTTTGATGAATGTGATGATTGGAGATTATTATTGTTGAGTTTAGATAATCTTGATTATATGAATTCTTTGGTTAATTGAATCTTTGTTTTATACTTTTGATGGATGTAATGATTAGAGATGATTGTTGTTGAGTTTAGATAATCTACGTGATTCGTAGTTCGTTGCTATTGCTTACGTTTTTCTCTTCTTGTTGGTGAAAGTTTAGAGATTTCTTTTTATGGAGATTAAGATTTTCTTTGCATTCGAATCTTATGCTTGATCTAGTTTCTTGCCTAGGTAGTTATTAATCTTTGATGTTTACAAGTTTATGATCGTTTGGTTTAGTGTTGGAGTTGGAAACTCTTGTTGATTTCGTTAATGTTCAAATACCATGTTCTAGTTAGTTCGTCGTTGAGTTGCTTGCGGAATTCTCTTGGACTGTGTGTGTTTGCTTAACATTCATTTGATTAAATGTTAATATGTTATTTCGCCTAGATAATCGTTGTTTATGGTGTTGAATTGATTATTGCTTTCTAGATTGCTAGTTTAGAACCTTAGTTTTGTTTTCCTTCTTGCGTTCTTATTGGCTTCCTATCTTTTGCTTAGTTAACTTTATATGCTTTATTTTAATTACGCATTAGTTAATCGGAGAGAAAGTGTCAGACCCAATTACCCGATTAGAGTGTTTAGATTTCTTTTAAGTTTCTTGTGAGCAATACGATTAGAGCCCTGCTAAGTCTTCCTTGTGAGACGACTTGAGTCACCTTACCACCCTAGGACGACCTCGTATAAATTCGAGTCCATCCGTTAGGTGTTTTTGGATGAGTCAAATTTTGGCGCCGTTGCCGGGGATCGAACCCGGGTCACCCGCGTGACAGGCGGGAATACTTACCACTATACTACAACGATTATCTAGGCGAAACCTAATTCATACCATACGTAACATGATTTGTCGGGGCAATGACTGATACGTTTGGTGCGAATGGAGCCAATTAGCATCATTCGTTCCAAACCGTGAAGAGAGTGTAGTCGGAGACGTATTGGGAATGATGACAATAATCTTCAGCCTTCTCAATTCATCACCACTCTCACTCCTGTGCACAAGGCTTTCCTCAAGTGCAATAAAGTGAAGGAAATGATGAAAAATAAAGATTTATGTTTAGGAATTTAGTTAGATTTTATGTTAGTTGCAATATTTCGTGTTGTTGATTTGATCATATTATTTATAATTGTATTGTTTGAAAAATGAAGAAAACGAATAAAATATTGATTCAAATTTTGTTCTTCAATTTTTATTGCGTCCATTTTGTGAGACGAATGATATATTCGTACCATTCGTCCCAAGTGCTGGCATGAATGGTGAGAAATTGAATATTCGTACCATCTGTGCCAAAAAGTTAGCATGATAGTCATTGGGATGAGTTGGAACGAATGACGGAAACATGCAATTAAGTACCATTCATTCCAAAGCTTTTTAGATTTGCATTTGAATCTCATAATTCTCATAGATTTGCAATTAGTGTAACTCATAGTTCACTAAATTTTTTAGAAGAGATCGTTGGATATATATATATATATATATATATATATATATATATATATATATAGAGAGAGAGAGAGAGAGAAGCTCGTTGAAGATTAAAAAAATGAAAGTAGCTCTACAGTGCAGCTCGGGGGAGCGACATTACACTACAAAAAAAGCGCTGATTACCGACGGCTAAATGCCGTCGGTAAAAAAAGACGGCCGCCGGTAAATAGTGTTACCGGCGGCGATAACGGCGGCAATCTCCCGCCGCTAAACGGTTCGTCGGCAACGACAATAACGGCGGCGAACATCCGCCGTCGGCAGTTAACGGCGGCGCTGCCGCCGGAATTGTCGCCGTTAAACGGCGGAGCCTAGCCGGAGAAATAGCGGCGGCAGACACCGCCGCTAGTTACCGAGGGCTATCTTGCCGTCGGTAGAGAGCCACCGGAGTCCGGCTGACCCTGCCGGAAAACTACCGACGGCGAGTACCGCCGCTAACTAGCGGCGGCGAATCGCCGTCGGTAAAAATCTACCGCCGGCCGGTGGTTCACGCCGGAGGATGGCCGGGTATTTACCGAGGGGAAATTGCCGTCGGTAACTACCGACGGCGTTTTGCCCACGGTAATAGTTTTTATTTTATTTATTTATTTTATTTTATTTTATTTTATTTTATTTATTTATTTATTTATTTTATTGTATATTGTATATCCACAATTTATTTCCGTATTTATACGGTATTGCATACTTTAGACGAACTTCCCAGTCGGCGATCCGACTTCCCAGTGGGTCACCCATCTTGCTTGTGCTATGTGTCAAGCACGCTTAACTTTGAAATTCTTTTCGAGTGATCACCAGTACAGAACACTCGTATTATTGATATATCTACATCTATTAATTCATTTAAATGCTATATACTCACTCATATAATTATAATCTTTGAATATGTGGAGATAATACCTTAAATATGTTGTTAATTAGTGAGCGAGTTCGTTTCGGTCCTTATTTTTATCGTCGGTAAAATATTTAATTAATATTTAATAATTAATTAATTAATTAATTAATTAATTTTTTTTTTTTTTTTTAACATTAATACACCAAAAGTGTTTTAATTTGGTTATTATAATGTGATTTGAATTTATTTGTTTATGTTAAATGCAATCATCATCATCATTGCCATAAATATATAAAACATTTATAGTTTTAATAATTAAAGCACTTGAAATATATAGTTCAATAAAACATAAATTTGAAAAGAAAGTGCAAATGTAATTTTGTTTGAAAACATAAACATAAGTCTAAGCATCATCATCATCATCATCATCGGCATCAGGGTGTGGAGGTGGCGGAGCCTTATACATCATCATAAACGCCTCCAATTGAGCCACGCGGTCCTGCATCTGTTGGCGTTCTGCTTGCTCTGCCGCCATGCGCTCCTCTATCTGTTGGCGTTGTGCTTGCTCTGCCGCCAATCGCTCCTCCAGCGTGGAGATCCGTGTCTCATAAAGCTGCTGAGACACCGCAGAAGTGCCCGTGCTGCGGATAGACCCCCTACTAGCCTGACTCTGCCCGGCACTCCCGACGCCGTAGATCCGTGACCTATCAATTTGCACCACCTCCAAATACACCTCGTCTAGCCGCTCCTGTCGTCCTGTGGCAGCGGCCAGTCGATGAACCTCGGCCTAATACATACATAACAATGCATAATTGTTAGAAAATAAATACATTCACTAAATATTTGAATAAACTTAAACACTTACGTCAATTCTAGCATCTCTCTCCGACGTATAACTTCCGTCGGCGTACGTGTGGAGGCGGAGGAAGGTGGCATAGTTCGGTGCATCCTGGGGAGTACCAGGATCCAAGCTCTGTATATGCATTTATATAAGATAAATAAGTTATATTAGTCAATATATTAATTTAATTTATATACTTAATTATTTGTTAATTACATACCATATACTGCTGCAGGATACGAGTCGACTGGGACCCGCCCACGTGCCTACTGATCCCTGTACCCTCCCCATCGGGCTCGGACATCCGGTTGGCACGAGCTCGAGTTGAAACAGCCTCAACCTCGGGCTGATGCCAGTAATCCCGGAGTCCAGTCCAGAAATCGGGAGTCATCCAGACGGGCCTAGACATCTCTCTCCCTTGGCTGATACACTGCTTGAGAGTTGACTTGTAGTCGCTCATCATGTCGGAGTACCTTTTGCGGGCTTTTGTCTCCCACATGATCCTCACGTCATGTTCATCCTCGGGCTTCCACGTAAACTCTTTCTGTTGAAAGAAAGAGAATTAATTTAATATCAAACATTTTAACAATTTAATATGATATATTTATATGTATTATAAATTTAATTGTACCTGTAATTCATCAAAAAATTTATCCTTCATCGCCGGGGGCGTCAACTTCCATGTGTACCCGCCTGTGTTTTCAAACATCTTAAATGTGCACGTGCAAGCTTTGGACAGGCCAGTGGGCTCCAACAAAACACTGTGTACAAGTAATTTTGTCACTTAATCATGGTGTACGAGAAACAGTAATTTTAACTAATGTACTTACCCAGTCTCAGGATGCCTCTGAAATACCGTCCTCCCATCAGGTGCCTTAACCTCTCTCTCTCTGATAGCGGCAGCTGTAGGGCCCCTAGGCCTTCTAGCCCGTGAACTACTAGAAGCATTGGGAGTCTCGGGAGTCCCAGAAATATGCGTCCCAGACCCATCAGATGTATCTGCTGTAGCTTCTGGCGCATTAACGCCAGATTGCCTCCCAAATCCCAACAAACCTCGAGAGGTAGACATGATGCCTGTTGCATACAATTAAATTAACAAACGCTTTCACGAAACGTAACATTAACAGTAACTAACAAACATAAACATAAACATAACAAATTTGCAATCAAATTCAACCAAAATGTGCATTTACATTTATTCATAAGCATCACTACTATCATCATCACTATCGTTAGATGTCAACGGGGAATCATCGTCTTCTGCTTCATCGTCATCTTCAATCTCAACGACTTCACCGAGGGGATGAAGGAGAAGTGGTTGTTCAATGCCTACACTTGTGTGAGTAGGCATAATAGTAACCACTTCTTCTTGAAATGGTTGATCTAATGTTGATGTAGATGCTGCAGTAGACACTTCAACCTTAGATCTTGCGTTGACTTTGCATGCTGACCACCAATTTTTCTTTGATTGGTTCGTACTGGGATAGGGACAGTAAAACACTTGAACTACTTGACTCGCCAAAACAAAGGGATCATACTTCCTATATCTTCGTGTGTGGTTCAGTGAAACTAACTTGAAGTCTGTATCAATAGAAGTTCCCTGAGCCGACAAATCAAACCATTCACAGTTGAACAAGACTGTCTGCTTAATTGGATACCCCGGATACTCCAGCACGCAAACCTCTTGCAGACGCCCATAAAAGTCTAGCACATCTCTATCACTACCATAGACCGAACCTTTTATGCAAACGCCACTGTTCACAGTCGCACTCTCTCTATCATGATCAGTTGTGTGAAACCTGTAGCCATTCACGAAATAGCCGGAGTATGTTTCAATCTCCCTTAATGGTCCAGCTGCAAGCGACCTAATATAAGGGTTCAACTCGTCGTTACAAGGACGACAAACCTGTTTCACACAAATATCATTTAAGTTTGCTAGCCAATTTTAGAGTAAGTAAATGTATATTTAACATAAATTTATCGTCTCTTACGTAATGGTTAAACCACAGAATAAACTCGTTGTGAAACGCGACTTCAAACTCTGCATCAGTCATGTAAGGATTTGCATATCGTTTTTCCTCCTTGAAGATCCTTGGATACAAAGAATCAAATAAATATGTTAACACCTATATATGATGAACACTTCTTATACGTAAATTGAACGAGAATACTCACTTGCTATATGTCTCTGCAACCTCTGCACAATTGCTCAAAATATACATGTGTGCAGCATGCCATTCGCGCTCATCCATGTATCTCTTCGTCCCTCGGCCAAGTGAACGCCCAATAGGTTTGAATATGGCGAGACAAAGAGGATCATCATTTTCAGCAACGGGCATCTCAATATTGCGAGGCAAAGTTGTCCACTTTGTAGATATTTGATCTTCAAAGTAAAACGAAGAGAAGGTTGTGCATCTTCAGGGCGTTCATGTCAACGCATCTACTAATATTTGACACGTACCCATCGGGAAACTTAAGACTCTTGATCCATTGGAGTAAGATCTTCTTCTCTTCCCTGTCAAGCGTATAACATGCTTTCGGATACCCTCGAGTTCCATCCACTTTCTTCAACTCTTTCCGCTTGCAGAAGGTGTTCAATTCTTCTCTAGATTTTTCTGTATCTTTTGTCTTCCCCTTCACATTCAGGACAGTATTAAACACGTTATCAAACACATTTTTCTCAATGTGCATAACATCCAGATTATGTCGAATCAAAAGATATCTCCAATAGGGTAGATCCCAAAATATGCTTTTCTTTTTCCACCCTACATCTTGATATTTGGCGAGTTGAGCGTTCCTGCCATCGAAGTCTTCGGTAACCTTCACGAAGCCTAACCCCTCGATTTGATTCAAGATTTGTATTCCTGATCTTTGTTCTGGTGGACCAACATTGCATGTCTTATTCCTCAAGAATGAAGTTTTGTTTCTCCTAAACACATGGTTAGGAGGTAAGAACTTCCGATGATTATCAAACCACGATTGTTTTCCACTCATCGGCAAAGTGAATGCTTCTGTATTCTCCATGCAATGTGGACATGCCAATTTCCCAGCTGTACCCCACCCAGACAACATAGCGTACGCTGGAAAATCACTGATAGTCCATATCAGAGCTGCTCGCATCTGGAAATTTTGCTTCAACGATATGTCGTAAGTGTTCACACCAACCTCCCACAGAGATTTTAACTCGTGTATCAATGGCTGTAAGAATACGTCCAACTTCATCTTTGGGTTTGATGGGCCAGGCACGAGGACTGTGAGGAACATGAATTGTTCTTTCATGCACAACCACGGAGGCAGGTTATACGGCGTGACAATAACTGGCCAAGAAGAATATTGACGCCCTGATTGTGCAAATGGGGCAAAACCATCTGTAGAGAGGCCCAACCTCACATTTCTAATCTCATCGGCGAATCCAGGAAAGACTGAATTCAAATGTTTCCATGCCGGAGAGTCGGCCGGGTGGCGCATTATCCCATCGTCTGTGGAGGTCGCATGCCACCGCATATGTTCAGCAGTTGCAGGAGATGCAAACAATCTCTGCAATCGGGGCGTCAAGGGAAAATAGTGCATCTGTTTAGCGGGCACTTGTTTCTTTCTGCGACTCCCAGATGCACGCAAGCTGTCCTTATATCGTGATTGGTCACAGAACATACAACTATGTAGCTCACTAGTTTCCCCCCAATACAACATGCAGTTATTAACACAGCAATCGATCTTCTCTACTGGCAAACCCAAACCACGTAGATTTCTTTTCGTACTATAGAAGTCTTCTGGACAGTTGTTACCCTCTGGTAAAGCAGCTTTCATCATCGAAGACATCTGATTGTAAGTCCTCTCTGACATGTGGCTTTCAGTCTTTATGCTCATGAATTGAGTCATCCAACTTAATTGTGAGTACGTGTCACATCCTGCGTACAATGGAGTATCCGCTGCATCCAACATATTATAAATCTGTTGAGCGTCATTATTGGGCGGCTGCTCCAGATTTGGAGGATCTTGATAATTACTAGGTCCAGCATGGTCATGCACCATCCTTTCGTAGTTATTATATAATCCATCATCCTCATTCATTATAGCATGTTCTCTCGGCATAGACAGCGGTGCTTCCCCGTGACAAACCCAAACTTTGTAATTCAGGACAAATCCACGCCTACTAACATGTTCTCTGACCGTAGGTACATCTAAATACGCTTGATTCTTGCACTTCTTACACGGGCACCTAATGTTACCTTGTCCATCTGTGTACGCCGTTTGATTGAACGCCCACTCTCAAGGAAAAACTCAAGCCCCGTTTCAAATGCGGTACGATCATTGTATCTCGCGTACATCCACGTACGATTATCACTCATTCTTGCAAATTCTAATTGAAAAAAACAAATAAAACATAATAAATTACTTGAAATCTAACAAAATTTCGACAGCATAACCCCACTATCCTAACTACCAAGTGCTCGACTCTACCAGCAACTATAGTGACCATAGTGGTCCTAATTTACTAAGCCTATACTAGGTCTACCCGACCCCCCAATGTCGAAGCAATAATACAATACAAATAAAAGCAATAAAAATCATGGTAATTAAATTAAAAACAATCATTTGTAGGGAGAAGATCCTTAAGAAATAATCAATTTCTATCCCAAAGGGAGAAGATCCTTAAGAAATTGATTAAATCTATCCCACAATATATATATATATATAATAATATAACATTTCATAAACACATAGCACATAACATTGAATTTAACAAAATTATCCAACATATATAAATTATTCTAACAAACAACTTAAACTAATTGATTAAAATTAATATAATTTAAAATTAATCATGCTTCATAATTTAAAATTTAACTAACAACATCATATATTAAATGGATTAATATAATTTAAAATTAATCATGCTTCATATAATTTAATTATAAACAAAATCTATTATAAATTAATTAACTATATATAACAAATAATTAAATCTATTTAATTAATATATAATTAAATACATAAATAAATTCATAATTAAATAATTAAATAAATAAATTAGAGAGCGTACGGTGGTGGTTTCCGGTGGGTGTCGTGAAGAAGGCGGTGAAACGAGGTCGTCGAACTACAATAAATAATATAAGTGAAATTATATAATTATATATATATAATTAAAATTAATTAGATATATATATATATATATATAGATCTAGAGAGAGAGAGAGAGAGAGAGAGAGAGATACCTGCTGGGTCGGCGGCGGTCGGCGGCGGCGGAGGCGGCGGCGAAGGAAGAGCAGCAGCAGCAGGGGAGGGGCTGGGGGGGTAGTTTCTGTTCGCGTGGGGGGGTTGGTTGCGGCGCAGATACTGAAAAAATGGGCAAACCCGCTGCCCTATATTTTAAAGGTTACCGACGGCAAATGCCGCCGCTATATAGCGGCGGGGATTTTGCCGCCGCTAAGTCTATAAATTTAATTAAATAATGCGTATTTTAACATTAACGACGGCGACGCCGCCGTTACATACCGGCGGCGAGTTTGCCGTCGGTAACTGGCCGGTAATTTCGAAATTTCGGGTCGCCTGCAATGCCGCCGCCTTGCCGCCGTTATCTACCGACGGCAAAATCGCCGCCGGTAGTTTTCGCCGGTAAATACGCGCTTTTTTGTAGTGTTAGGATTAGGGATTTAGCGGCTGGAGGATATTGACGACTGAGAGTAGTGGTTGCGCGGTGGAAAAATTAAGGTATGAGAAAAAGCATTAGAATAAAGAAGAGATAGTGAGAGCACGTGTAGCCCATGTTTTTTTCTATGTACAAGAAAGAAGGGCGAGGGTAATTCCGCTCGAAATAGTTAAAATTTATAATTTATTGAAAAAATGGTGTGTGGACAACTATTGATTTTCACTATCCTCAATCACAATTCAAATAAAAACTTAAAAAATGTTGCACTATTGATTTTTGTACGTATGATTTAAAATTATCGTAAGAACTAGCATTATTGCAATATATAAATAGCATTATCATAAAAAATAATAAAAATAGTGCATCCGTGAACAAAATATCTTCCTACTATTTTTTTCGTCCATCCACATAAATATCTTCCTATTCATTTTTGGACATAATTCTATTAACTATTACTCCATTCGTCCTACCGAAAGTGGTGCACTTCTTTTGGGCACAAGATTTAAGGAGAATAAGATTATAGTGTAAAGGTGTGTAAATGTGTGTGAGGCCACATTGTTTATAGTGTAAAATTATTACCAAAAAAAGAAATGCACCACTTTCGATGGGACGGAGGGAGTATCTTAGAGCATTCACAACGGGCCTCGTTAGGCGGGCCAACAAGCATCACCCGCTGCCGCACCAGCGAGCATCCACTTCCTATTCATTGCATGCCCCGTAATAAGAGAAAATAAAATCAAAATAAAAATATAAAAATAGTCGTTGCATTTTTTTTTTGATTTGGCCGTTGAATGACACTTTTTTTTAAAACCAAATCTCTCTTATAAATACATCTCTCTTATTTTTAACCATTGAGTAGTCGCTGACCCGAATAATGAAAAAAATAGGATCAAATAATGGAAAAACCTATTGACCACCTCGACAATATAAAACAAGTGAAGCTTGACGCCCTTGACTACCAAATTTTAAACACTAGCACTTTGCGAATGGGGGCTAAAGAATTTTTCATACATAACCGAATGGTGGAGGAGACCGCGAAACTTCGAAGATGAGATATCTAATTTACTCCCTCCGTCCCAACTTTTAGTATCTATATTTCTATTTTAATTCGTCCCATATTTTGGTATTCATTTATATTTTTAGTAAAAGTAGGTGGAACCCTTACTCCACTTTAATTATTTTAACACTCACATAAAAGATGAAACCCTTATTCCACTCACAAACACCCAACCACTTTATTAAAACTCGTGTTACTTTCAAATGGATACTAAAAGTTGGGACGTATAGAGCAATTTTTAGGATATGTTTTAAATTAATGTAATTTTAAATTTCATTTTAATGTATTTTTAAAGGATTGTAGTAATTTCCAAATTTAAATTTGATGAAATTTTGTGATTTAAAATTTTATTTAAAATTCAATTTTTAAAAATGTGATAAAAAAATCTATAAAGCACGTTCTATGGGAGGGGTGCGGGGGGGGGGGGGGGGGGGGGGGGGGGGGGGCTCTATAGAGAGGTTGCTATATGTTGTGGACGTTCTTAAAATTTTCACATACTGCCACTAATGGACCCACACAAACCACGATCAACATTTTCTTTTTACAAATTATGGAGTCCCTTCTCCACTTATCAAATATACAACTAAGTTTTTGTTAAAACTTCTATCCACTACTTTGAAGTTTGAAGAAGATGTTTCATTGACAAATGAAATTTTAATTATTGCATGCATAAGTAAGGAAATTTTATTAAATGTCTCATTGGGACGACCTAGTGATAAAGTATTATCCGCACCGAAAGTAGCGCCGTAATTTAAAAAACAACTTTGTTTTGCGTGAAAGTCAATAATGACCATTAATTTAGTCGAGATACATGAAAAAGTGAAAGGTGAAAATTAATTTCTAGATAAGTTCGTCGTTTGAAAGTCTTCGAATTGACATTATTTTCATTACTTTCATATCTAAACGATATGTATGACTGAATACTTTAATTCTTGATTTTTGTCGACGTTATAAATTGTAATAATGTCAACAAATGTGAATACTATTCCCTTTACATAAGCTTAAAATATTATCATTATACCAAAAACAAAGAAAAGAAAGAGGAGGTCTTAGATTCAAGTTCACCGTTGTGTAGTTTTTAATTTTTTTCGGTTACTTGTGTAATTTAATTAAAAAGAGGATTATGGCCAAAAAATACATGAACTTGGAAAAAAGTTGTAATTTTCACCTGAACTTTCTATTAAGCCAAAAATACATGAATTTATATTTTTATTGCAATTTTCACCTGAGTTTGACTTTCGACGAAATTAGAGCTTAGTTGACAGTCGAAAGTTCACTTGATGTTGGTCTTTCTTATGATAATGAAGAGTATTTAGAAGCTCGGAGGTTTAAGAAAGCAAAAATTAATATATTTGACTTAAATTAGACTGTCAATTAAGCTCTAATTTAATTGAAAGTACATAAACTTTGAAAAAAGTTGTAATTTTCACCTGAACTTTCAATTAAGCCAAAAAATACATGAATTTATATTTTTATTGCAAATTTCAACTGAGTTTGACTTTCGACGAAATTAGAGTTTAGTTGACAGTCGAAAGTTCACTTGATGTTGGTCTAACTTCTGATGATGAAGAGCATTGAGAAGCTCGGAGGTCTAAGAAGGCAAAAATTAATATATTTGACTTAATTCTGACTGTCAATTAAGCTCTAATTTCGTTGAAAATCAAACTTAGGTGAAAATTGCAACAAAAATATAAATTCATGTATTTTGTGGCTTAGTTGAAAGTTCGAATGAAAATTACAATTTTTTTAAAAGTTCGTATATTTTTTTGCCATAACCCTTTAAAAAAAAGGAAAAATGAAGAGAATTAATAATTAATAAATCAAATAAAAAGAAAACATGTGGTAGAGAGAAAACATTAATGGGAGGCTGAGAAATATATATATATATATATAGTGTGTGTGTGTGTGCGTGTGAATATATTTGTATAGTTTCCACTTTAAAGCAAAAAAGAAAGAAACTTTTGTGGGATTCTTAGAAAATTTGAAGTTTAAACAGAGCATAAAAGCAAAAAAATAGGAGTATGAATATTATTATTACCAATACCGTGTGAGTAAATTTTCCTTCAAAAAAAATACCGTGTGAGTAAATTGTATTTTATTCAGTACGACGTATTTTAATGTAGATTCCCATATGTTATCATGCTTTTTTACAACTTTTTATTACAATATTATAATATAAAAATGAAGAGTAAAGAAACATGTAATGCTAATCATTCCACAAGTCAACCCGGGTTAAGAATTAACTCAATGAAAGGGTACTAATAAAGTGGAAGAAACCTGATTTATTGTCAAAATTTCAGCAAGAAAGAAGTGGGAGGAGGAGAACATTTATTTGTATGTATCATGTACGTATAGAGAGAGAAAAGGAGTGAGAAGGGGGTTTTGGGATTTGGTAACGTTGGATTCAGGTGGTGCTGTGAGAGAGTAAAGGAAAAGAGAGGAAAAAAGGAGAGATTTTTGAAGTAAATGCTGTGAGGAAAAAGAAAGGCTTGTGGTATTGGTTAGTGAAGAGACAAAAGCAAAGAGCGGTTTTGTAACTGAAAAGTGAGAGAAAATGAGCTGAATTCCTGCATCCATTACACACAAAAACACATAGCATTTGTTGCACCCCTCCAAAGCTGTTAGACAAAGCTGCACACACACATTTAAGGAGAGAGAGAGAGAGGGATAGGGATGCATTGAAAAGGGGGGATTCATTAAGTGGTTTTTGTATGTGAATGAGGATGGAAAATAACGGGTGAGTTTTTGCCTTTGGATTATTGATGATGATGCTAATCGGGGTAGGTTGAAAGTGTGGGAGAGGAGCTTTATTTTCTATTTATTTCGTTTTTTCTTTCTTCCTTTCTTCTTCAAGCATCAAAGGCTCAAGCTTTTATTTTTTGGTGTATTGATCTTTGTTGAGGTTTTAGAGAGCCTTTTCCTTCAATTTCTATTTTTGGTGCTTTTGCTCTGTTTCTGTGAGCTTTGAATGGCGCATGCTGATGGCCTGATAAGAGGAGGCTCTCATGAAAGAGGTGAGGAAAATGTTTCATCTTTTTTGGGTTTTATGAATTTTTATTGTACCTACCAAAAAAGAAAGGCTTGCAATTTTCTTTTTCTATAGCATAATATTGATTCTGGGCTGGTTTCTGTCAATTTCTTTTCCTATTATTATCATATTTTTTTCAAATGGTGCTTTGATATTTATAGTTCATTTGATTTTTTGTGTGAAAGTTTTGCCTCTGGAACTTGAGTGAAAATTCCATCATGTTTCAATGTTTTTTGCTGCTGGTGATTTTTGTGTTGTTTTTATTTAGTTTTGTATGTTCATGCAGAGCTTTATTTCCACAAGAAATTAGAACTTGAGATGTTTGTTGTTGAAACTGAAAGTGCTTTATGTTCTTGACATTTGGTTTTGGTCTTATATCAAGAATTGAATATGAATACATTAAAATTGATTAAAAAAAAAAAGATCTTTGAATTTTGATTATTAGCTCTCTACACGATTCTTGGACTTATTTGATTGATCTTTGGTAGGTGTGGGGAGTAATGATCTGTACACAGAACTATGGAAGGCATGTGCAGGGCCTTTGGTGGATGTTCCTTGTGTCCGAGAAAGAGTTTACTACTTTCCTCAAGGTCACATGGAACAAGTAAGCCTCCCTTAGCCCCGCCTCCAAATATTTCATTTTTCTTCATAGCAATTTGGTTTATGAGTATATTGATCTACAGTTAGAGGCATCAACAAATCAGGAACTGAATCAACAAATCCCTCACTTCAATCTCCCTCCGAAGATCCTTTGTCGTGTTGTTCACATTCAGTTGAAGGTATTGTTTTTCTGCATAGTGCTTTTTTTTAGGTCTTTGTTTCAAAATCTACATATTTTTTGGTGGTTTGAATTTATAGGCTGAACCAGAAACAGATGAAGTTTATGCACAGATCACTTTACAACCAGAACCAGATGTAAGCACTCTGTTATGTTGATGAATTTATTGGTTCTTGAATGTGTTGTATTTATATCGTCTGTGGATCTTGCACGTGTATTCTTGTAGCAAAGTGAGCCTACGAGCCCAGATCCTTCCCCACCTGATCTGCCAAAGCCGGCTGTTCAATCTTTTTGTAAGATTTTGACAGCATCTGATACAAGCACTCATGGGGGTTTCTCTGTCCTTCGGAAGCATGCCAACGAGTGCCTCCCTCCATTAGTGAGTAACTCTCTTGTGTTTATATGCGACTTGCATGAGTTTGAAACGAGGAAGATATTGCTAGCGGTTGTTGAAAACTCCACTCCAGATGCATAAGTCATAGAAAGAAACATAGTTAGATATATTAAGATTGTGCGTAGATACATGATTCTCTACTAAATAATATGCTTTGAGTTTGCAAATTTTAGACCCCTAACAATTAAAAGAAAATTAAGTGAAGCTGCTGCAGTTTGCTTATGCTCTTCATTGTTTTCTTGAATTCTTACTCAATCATAAGATTTGAAAGCTTATCACTAATTTTTGTTGAGGTATTTCTGATTCCTAGGATATGACCCAGCCAACCCCAACCCAGGATTTGGCTGCCAAAGATCTGCACGGGTATGAGTGGCGTTTCAAGCACATATTCAGAGGTAATAAGTCAACATGAACACTTGCATTTTACTTTCGTTTGGTTTTCCTTGTTTTCGATTTGATGCCAAACGTCGTGGATTATGTTCTTAATAAAACGTGCATATCCCTTTTAACCCTTGTTGGAGCTCCAAATTGCTTCTCATCAGGTCAACCGAGGAGACACTTACTTACAACTGGTTGGAGTACGTTTGTCACCTCAAAGAGATTGGTCGCTGGTGATTGTTTTGTTTTCTTGAGGTATTCTTTCATTTTCTCTGTTTCTTGCTCACTATCAAATGCATCCTCACTATCAAAATTTCGAGCTCAACTCTGAATTACAGGGGCGATAATGGGGAGTTGCGAGTAGGGATACGCCACCTTGCTCGACATCAGAGCTCTATGCCACCCTCTGTCATTTCCAGCCAAAGCATGCATCTTGGTGTGCTTGCAACTGCATCACATGCTATTACAACGCAAACCTTATTCGTGGTGTACTACAAGCCACGGTATTTCTTTCTTGCATCCTTAAATTTCGGTTAATTTTGCTATTGCATCTTTCTGAATTCTAGCTTCATCATGTGTACTTTACGACCAGGACGAGTCAGTTTATTATCGGGCTGAATAAGTACCTAGAGGCTATGAAACATGGATTCTCGGTTGGCATGCGTTTCAAAATGAGATTTGAAGGAGAAGATTCACCTGAAAGAAGGTTCTAATACTTCTGTTTTCTCCCATTTTGTTACTTGATCGCATTGCTCGGATGTTAATGGTACAAAACTACATACATTTTCAGGTTCACGGGCACTATAGTTGGATTTGGAGACTTCTCTTCACAGTGGACTAAATCTGCGTGGCGTTCGCTCAAGGTTACTATCAATTTCAAAATCATAGCTTATTACATGTGCAAAGTGTGCCACTGGAGATATATAAGTATAAATTTCTCTATCAGGTGCAGTGGGACGAACCA
The DNA here is from genome assembly GCF_028751815.1 of Salvia miltiorrhiza. NCBI lineage: Eukaryota > Viridiplantae > Streptophyta > Magnoliopsida > Lamiales > Lamiaceae > Salvia > Salvia miltiorrhiza. The sequence continues at coordinate 26,722,338 of NC_080394.1, read as the reverse complement.
GCAACTATAATGCGGCCAGACAGAGTCTCACCATGGGAGATTGAGCCCTTTGTAGCTTCGGCTTCTGTTGATGCATCGCTGCCAGCTATGAAAATGAAAAGGCCTCGACCTCTTGATCTACCTCTTACCGGTATAGAACATTATAAACATATTTTTAATCATATATCAACACGAGTGTATACCTGTGTTTGATTGGTGAAACCTGTTCTTGATGTAGAAACTATTACTGCTTCTGCGGCATCTCCTATTTGGTATCCAAAATCAACCACGTCCCTCGAATTGAGCCACCTAACTAGCACTAACGACGTTCAGAGCAGTGATAAACAACTTTTCTGGCCTCCTAAACCGAAAGAGCACCATCTCCCAAGTTCTGCACCACATTCTGGTGGAGCATGGCCGTCTCTATCGAATGTGAATGGTTCTCTGAGCTTGTTTCGAGAATCAACAGAGGAAAACAAAAACGTTTTGTTACAATCTGCTGTTCCTAATTATCACTCTCCTGTCTCATCAAGGACAAGTAATTGTCTAGACCATATAAAAAAGTCAGAAACTGCCCCTGCATGCCGTTTATTTGGCTTTGATTTGAGGAACAACGCGAACAAACTCCCTCATCCGTTGGAAAAGGAAGCACCTTTAGCTCGTCCAAGCACTATTCTGGGCTGTGACTCACTGCCTAAGAGGCCTGAAACTGACGAGAAAAAAGGTGTGGACGTTTTGGCTTCATCAAAGGAAAGAAAGGATGCTCAAGTGGAGGCCCCTCCGAATGATACTCAGGGACAACAGGGTTTTGTTTTGTCTTCAAGAACTCGGATCAAGGTAACTTCTCCTTGATTAATGATTTATTGGAAGTGCATTTTGAATTTAGTTCTGACAGCTTCCACGTATCCCGTTAGGTTCAAATGCAAGGGATTGCTGTTGGGCGTGGCGTGGACTTGTCTGCTTTTCATGGCTATGATGATCTTATCGAGGAAATGGAGAGTATGTTTGATATAAAGGGAGAGCTTCGCGCTCGCAACAAATGGGAGGTGGTTTACACCGACAACGAGGGAGACATGATGCTCGTGGGAGACGACCCTTGGCAGTAAGTAGCTCATCATATCTCTTGCAAATGAAAGCACTTCCACTCTTTCATGATCAATTATTTATAACATAGATATGTTTGCAGGGAGTTCTGTAAGATGGCTAAGAAGATTTGCATCTATTCTAGCGATGAAGTGAAGAAGATGAGCCCGAGATGCAAGCTTCCTATATCGCCCATAGACGGCGAAGCCACAGTCTTGAGCTCAGAATCACAACCTAAGTCAGAAGCATGAAGTTTGTATATCCTCTCTCATCTACATTCTCTTCTCTAAGAATCCTTAGATTCGGGGTATACAACGTGGTAGGCGCATGATGCTCGTTTTTTTTTCCTTTTTTTGTTGTTGTTGTTGTTGTTGGGGTGGGGGGGAGCTTGCTATGTAGCATTAGGACTGATGGAAGTAGAAAGCCACCATAGTCATCAAGAAACTCTAAGAAAACAAGATGACTCTTGGAAGTTGTAAATACAATGTTTGTGGGTGTTTAATCAAGTTTATTAGGTAAATTTTCAAGTTGATAAATGGTCCGATAATCTAAACGAATCGGGTCTGGCAGCCGAGTTGGTTTTTATTTTTGGTTGATGATTTACAGCTCTAATCAGACCGTATAAATTGTTACATTCTTGTCTTTTGATGGCAAACTTGGAGTCTCTGCATTTTTTGTGTGGACAATTAGTTGTTTTTTAGTTCTGTCAGTTTGTGCATTTAGTTAGAGATTTGTTTCGATCTTCTTTTTATTTATTGAATTTGAATTTTCTGATTTAATCTGCTCAGCTCTTGATACCTGCTTGTAGTCATCTGTTTCTCTGCAGTTCAAAATAATAGTGGGTTAGTTGTGGTCCAAAACTTGTGTACATTTTTGCTTTGGTAAACAAAAGACTAAATGTGAACGATATTGGTTGCTTGGTCTAAAGCCATGATAGTGGTATTGGTTGATAGGGTATGGTTGTGTGCATGAATGTTTATTATGTTTGATAGTATTTTATTTGAGTAGCGTGACTTTGACTTTTACCTCATGCATACGGTATTTATCATAGTCAAAACCCCTCTATTATAAGACGTTAATCTTGATTCACTTGGATTATCCTGGTCTATTTTTTTTTTTGAAATGACACTAACAGTATTTTGTTTTATAAATGACACTATTCTGTAAATGATACTAGCACTATATTAAAATGACACTAACACTATAGCGAAATGACATTAACACTTGACATTTGGATAGGATAGTCTAGTTGGGTTAGATCCGGATCAGGATTCGGGTCGGGTGATGTACCGTACACCCGGATGTACAGGAGATTTTGTGCTATTACAAAGAGAATTCCAACACTTTCTCATGGAGCTGCCTGCATATTTATACAATATTAAAATAAAATCTCTAATTTAAAATTAATTTTATAATATCATTTTCAATGCCAATTTTATAAAATAAGGAGAAACCAATATCATAATCTATGTAAAAATTAAAAATCAATACATGAAAGTTAAATTAATTAGCTCAATTATTTGTCACTAATCTTTAAATTTTCTACTTTTTTTTTCAATTTGTAGATAGAATATTTTAATTTAATTATGCTTTGAATAAAATATGTAATATACGTCTTGGATAAAATATCATAAAAGGACATTTAAATATGATGCGTGAAAAATAGATTTAAAATGAATAAGTTATGATACTTTAAAGTTTTAACATTTTAAATAATCTATGTTTTTAAGCAATTCCTTCAAACTAGAAACTTTATTCTAAACATTTTTAAGTTTTATTTTCTTTCTTCATTTTAATATTTTAATTTTTAAATTATGTATCTATTTATTTTATATAAAAAATATTCCCTCCGTCCCATGAAATTAGCCCGTTATTCCATTTTGGGATGTCCCAAAAAGATAGTCCATTTTTTAATTTATATTATATAAAAATATTATTGTACTAAACTAACCTTATTTAATGTTTCACTTAAATGTGAAAATGATGTGTGAAAATAATAAATAAGGGTATAAAAAATAAAAACATAAAAATTAGTATTTTTTTTTAAAGAAGACTAAATGCATTTTCGTAATATATGTGGAAAGTGAAAGGGGACTAAATTGGTGGGACGGAGTGAGTAATTAATAGGAAATTATGTAATTATTATAGAATAATAGCATATCATATACTCCCTCCGTCCCATGAAGCATGACTCAGTTCTTTTCGGCACGAGAATTAAGAAATTGATATTTGTGTGTTAAGTGTGGTAGGTGAAAAAGTGAAAATGTGAATAAAAGGTAAATTTTTTGCCATTTTTAGAAACAGGTCAAGCTTCGTGGTACAAACCAACAAGGAAACTAGGTCATGTTTCGTAGGACGGAGGAAGTACTATTATAATTTATTTTAAAAAACACTAAATCAATATATAGGACATTATGTAATTATTATAGAATAATAGCAATAATATTATTTTCTTATAACTAAAACTATTACAATGCATATAAAGTCTATTCTAGTCCGATATATTCGCATATAATAAGTGTTCAGTCATTGCATAACACTATTTTTTTGTTGCCTAGACCGTTATTATGTTCTAATAGCACTTTACTTACGTCCATTGGTATTAGGATTAAATAAATATCTTATTTAACGTAAAATTTACTCCATAAATTATTTATATTTAATTTATAACAGAACAATTACAGGATCACAAAAATACAATTATTTTATATGTTAAATACATAAATTTATAAATTAAATGCAAGATTTATAATTTTTATGAAAAGTTATTTTTCTATTATAATCCAACCATATAATTTAAGATACGAACACGAGTACACGACTCCTTAAAAATAATAATCAAACTAGGAGATTAGAAGGTTTGAATTGAAGGACTTGGTGTGGTGGACGTGACTGTAGTTGTGGATTGGATTGTGATTGTAGTGAGAGAGAGAGAGAGTGAAACTGTGAAAGTAGTTATGATATGAAAGGTTGGTTTAAAAAGGAAGTGAAATGAGAGTATCGAAATGGTGTAAGAAAGACCAACAACTCCAGATTTTATTCTTGCACGCGCACAATCTCAACCAACAAACATATGACTTTTGCCGCCGCCTTCTTTATTATATAGTCTTCCCCGAGCAGTATAACTATGTGTACACGTGTAATCAATGTTTATAGTTCTAATTAAGCGTCCACGATGCCAATATTTATTGGAGGCAGTCAAAATTAATAATTATTCCCCTAATATTTTAATAAATTATACTTTATTCCTTCATAAAAATATGATACTTATATTTTAATAAATTGATGGGTGATTTTTATGTAGTAAAGAAATAATCACTATTCTATAAAGCGTTAAAGTGCAGATGTACCCCTAAAGTAGAGGTGTATACCCCCTTCATACTCGGCATTAGATCAAATAGGTCCCCGAAATCCCAAAATTCAAGCAATTAAATCCACCTAACAAACGGCCGTTTTTCGTCCGTTAGCATTTAATTTTTTTTTTATTCTGCCGCCCAGCGAATCCCCCCCACCGATCGTCCGTTCCTATTCCGACCACCGCGCTGCCCCAACCACGCACCATTGGTATCGCTCCACTCTAGAAATCACCGCACCCTCTATCAGTTTCGCCTCCACCACCCGGAACGACTGAGAGCTTCGCGCACGCGACGAAGAGGAGGGCGAATGAGTGCAGACTGAGAAGCAAACATCGATGGAGGAGTTGGGAGTAGAGAGAGGCATTGAGAATGAGGGCCGTGGGAAGAATGGGCGTGGATGACTTTGTTGTAGAGGGAAAGAGTTGGGTCGGGAATACTGTCGAGCACCTTGTGTGCATAACTTACGTTGGGATTTCTAATAGTTTGGTGATCAAATCTCTGGCGAAATCTGTGCCGATTCTCAGTGAATGGGCGTGGAATTGTTTGAGTTGGTTCATGCGAGGGATTGACCTCTATAATCTATAAGGTGGCGCTCGGAGATGGTGTTTCAGGTGCTGGAGGTGAAACTGACAGAGGGGGCGGCAGAAGGAAATGTGGTTGGGGAGGCGCGGCGATATTTGGAGTGGAGCGATACCGGTGGTACGCGGCTGGGGCGGCACAGTGGTGGTTGGAGTTGTGGTGTGCGGTGGTCGGAACAAGATGGGACGGCCGATGAGGGGGTTCGCTGGGCTGTGGAATTTTAAAAAAAATTAAATGCTAACGGATGGAAAACGACTGTTTGTAAGGTGGGTTTAATTGCTTGAATTTTGGGACTTCGGGGGCCTATTTGATCCAATATCAAGTACGGAGGGGTATACGCTCTAGAGGCCTCTACCTTAGGGGTGCATCTGCACCTTAACCCTTCTATAAATGAGTGACTGAGATTAAAAGATAAGGAAAAGATATGAAGCTATATTCTAAAAAGTAAAGTATTATACTTTTGGTGGACGCCAAAAATGACAAAAGTGTCGTATTTTTCGTGGATGGAGGTAGTACCTAATTTTAACTGTTTCGGACGAAACCTTCATTCTCTCTTGTACGTACAAAAAAACTCAGACCTTTTTTCTTTGTTCTCACTCTCTCGCAAACCTAATTGCACTTTCGCGCCTCGACCGCTCTAAAGCCCTAATCCTCCTACCGCGTCATCGAGCTACTCTCTCTCTCTCTCTCTTTCCTCCCGACACGTTGCTCTCTCTCTCTCTCTCTATCTCTAAAAAGAATAGGATATAGTATATATTAATATTAAGTATATACATATATAGGCAAAGGTTCAATTGAGAATGATATATGTTGTTAGAATTGAGAATGGATATCCACCCTAGGCTTAAGTTGATCCAGCGGCCATTATTGGATATTATAGTTACCGTTGAATTTTAAAGTCAGGGCATTAGCGTCTTTCAACAATTATGTATATATGGTATTTTGGCTAATTTTTCGTAGTATGTTACAACTTCATTCGGTAAGATTTGTTTGAAGATATCAAATAATGTTTCACACGAAGACTAATTTAATAATCTCTCATTTTGTTTGAGGTATCAAATATTCATAAAATATTTGTAAGTGCATTGAACATTATGTATAACCTTACAAAGTCTTATCATCATTCTCCATAAAATCATAGTTTCTTTTAGTTTCGAGTTTGGACCTCATATTGGATTTTTTTGTTTTATTTGAACACAATTTACAATACTTTCAAGTTAAGTAAATGGGACGAAGTACTGTACGAATATACCGCTAAGTTTCATTGTTTGAGAGTTAATACTCCTCTGCAGCTCAATATTTTTTTTGTATCTACTAAAATTGTACGTCAGTTTACATAACAGTTATATCGCTTTTTATCGAACATGTGTTTTAGTTTTTTATGAACATATTCTGTATAATGTTAAATCTCCATAATAGTTTATGTAGCAGGCAATATAATTTTTATATTACGTATATACATTGTCAACAAATGTCTAAATTGTGAATATCATACTTAATTAAACATATCATATAAAAAGATGAACAAAAATCTCATGATGCGAACATCAAGCACTGGACAATTGAATATGAGAAGTTAATTGTTGAATAAACATTACAATCTATTGAACAATTAATTAAGAAATGTTGTTTCATACTGGTACCATAAAACTAATAAAGTTATGAAAAACCAATCTAAACTCTTGAATAATGAAATCATCACATATATTATTCCAAATGCTAACTCACGAACCACCTTTGAAATATTTAGGGATGACAATCGGGTACGACGGGTACGAATAGTGACTATCCATATCCATACCCATACCCACGAACTAAATGGATAGTGGTTTTTAACCACGAAACTATCTATGGATATCAAATGGTATCCAAACCCGCCACCCGCAGATACCTGCTATCCGTCGGGTATCCGCCACCCGTTATTCGTCGGATACCCACAACCCACTATCCATCGGATACCCGCCTTAAGTTTAGATTTTGTTTGGGTCTTTTTTTTAGATATGATATGATGACCCATATCTCAAATGTATATTCATAGCCCATATTTTTAGAATTTTTTTGTGAGTATTTGACGGGTATTTCACGCATAATTGACGGGTATTTTCGCGGATATTTTTTGCGGGTAAACGGGTTTTACGGGTATGGATAGTAAGTATCCAAACTCATACCCACGAACTAAATGGATAGTGAATTGCAACCACGAAACTATCCGTGGATATCAAATGCCTCTCAAACCCACCCTAATAGATTCGGGTTTTCGCGGATATCCGTTACCCGCGGGTAAATTGTCATCCCTAAAAATATTATTCCATATCCATAAATTTTAAATACATGACAGATTTAAGAAAATTTAAGGGACTATGAAATTCATATCTAAAAATTTTAGACTGATATAAACATGTACAATAAAAATAATGAACTTAACATAATTCTACGATGAACGGAATCCCTTATGAAAAATCAATCCAACACCCACGACGCTTTGGCGGTTCAGCTGTCGTAAACTCCATTGTACCATCAATGCAATTGAATTCCTCACAAAAAATCCCTAAATTTAATTCAACATTACGCACGAAGTAAACCTATGCAGCCTGGAGGCTGGATCGACGAGATGGGCAGCAGGCTCGCGAGCGCTACGGCGACGAGGCGCGCGCTTGCACCAACAACAACAACAACATTGATAGGGGCCATGATTTCCCTGATCAAGATCGGCAACAAGCATTCACTCAATACAAGACCAATAAAAAACATTTTCTTAATCATCAAACTCATAACAGATTCGTACTCTGTCGAAACTCCTCTTCTATTATTACCCACACCAACTGCATACATATGTACCTACATGAAATGAATATTATTCATACAGTAGATGAACATACGGTACATTGTTTTGAATAGTCACGATTTAAAAAATAAATTAAGTTAGTTAAATAATTTATTAGGAACAAAATCACAAATATGTTGAACATATTTCATATTTTTAATGAATTGATCATGGTGCAGGTGACAATGTATTTTTACCTTAATGATAAAACACGAATCAATCAAATATATATCACTATATTGGGGTAAGTTACAAAGACCAGAAAAAAATGGCATCTCTTGTCAATCCATCTGCAGAAACTCCCTAGTCTATCTAATTTATGTAATACTTTAGTAGCAGTAGCAAAAATATCTAAACAACAATGAACCTGAGAACTACTATGCAACTTTAGCTCCTTGTTTATCCATGTATGACTATTCTTGTTAATGTCAAAACAGAAAATCCATTATAACCAAGCAATCGAAAGCTGCAAACGTGCTCACTAAAATGCAAAGTCAGCCAACTGAGAGTTAAATAATACAGGTAACCACTAAACATTGGGAAAATGTGCAGATAGGCCCTTCAAGTGGTAGCCCTTATAGCGTATAACCCCACTTACTCACTGTGTGTGCAACTAAACCTCCGAATTCAAAAACATCGTGCAATTAACCCCCCCGACCAAACGGCGTTACCAACCGTTAGTCAAACTTTTTTTTTTAAAAAAATTAATTAAAAAATAAAATCGGGGGCGCTCGGTTCAGCATTGAGGATTTTCTCTTCTGCTGTTGGCTGATTCAGTGACGGATGAGTGGTGACTACCCTATTTCCGTCGAGGCAGAGAAGCTGCCGGCAACGGCCAACCTTCAGGAGAGACAAATGCCGGCAACGGTGACCCGCGAGTCTGCTGCTTGCCGGAAGAAGGTGGAGGAGAATCCCAGCGACGATGCCAACTCATGGAGACTTAGCGACGCGATGAGTTTCACACCACGATGATGGCGGTGGTGGTCGACATCGTCCATGGTTATGTTCTCGTGGTCGGGTTACAGCGGCTTCTTCTCGTCGGATTTTAAGGCGACGATTGTTCAAAATATGTGTGGTGGTGGGTCGCGATTTGAGATCCAATTTGGTAGTGTAATTTTCGGTGGTGGAGATTGGGGCCTTTTTCTTTGACGATTTCAAATGCGGATCAGAGAGATTTCAAATGGAGGTTGCTGAGATGGAGATTGCTTTGTTCCTAATCAGAGATTGCAGAAGAGATAAGATCCAAAAAGGGATCCCCGATGTAAGGCTTGGGAACTTGATTTCGTGATTTTCCCCTTATGACGGTGATTGTCGCCGGAAAAGTTGGAGGAATCCAGCCAGAGAAGATGAGATGTGATTTTTTTTTTATGAACAGGTGGGCCTCACATTCGAATTAAAATAAAAATAAAAATGTTGACTAACGGTTGGTAACGCCGTTTGGTCAGGGGAGTTAATTGCACGGTTTTTTTGAGTTCGAGGGTTTAGTTGCACACACAGTGAGTAAGAGGGGTTATAAGCTATAAGGGCTACCACTTGAAGGGCCTATCTGCATCTTTTCCCTTAAACATTATCATACATATAGTTTCCATCTCACTAAAAAGTCTAAATTAAAGAATGAATTTGCAAAATATAACACACACACACTTTAACGAAGTACGAGCACAAACAAATTTCAATAGCATAATTAAGCATTCTGGAGAGCTCAATACTAACAATTAACCATTGACAAATCAAGAATATAGTTTGTTTTCACTGTACCTTCGACAACAACTACAATTTCCTCTTCTTTTACCATGTCTGCAAAGTTCATATTGGTGGAAAGTAAATTAGAAACAAACTAACATAATATCAAATCATAAAGATTGAACAAACTTCAGCGAACAAAATATTATGTGTATCATTGCTACAATAGAAATCAACCACCATACAGAAGTATGTATAGTGAAGAAAATTTCCATGAATGCGATTCAATTTAACTATGTTTAACCAAAACTCAACCATCAAACAATACCAGTAACACATAAATGACACTGATGAGGTAGAATCATCAACCCAATTAAGAGCGCTCCAAAAACACTATCAAAATATTACACTACTTATTGCAGCGGTGTCTACTGCACCGACGAACAATGAATACTGATAAAAACTTGTTCAAAAGAATGGTTATATGCATGTTCGTAGCAATCCATTGACACGTTCGGTTCCAACAATGTGAAATCTGAAAATTACTTGTGCGCCCTATTACTTTCAGTAAGCCAGAACATCAGTTACAAGAATGTTACAAGAATTGAGACATTTCGTGAATCAATGCCAACATTGATAAACAGAAATTGAGTTAAATCAAATCAAAAATCCACTCTTACATAGGGATAAACGAAAACATGGAAATGGTAATTCATCGAGATAAACATAATGAACATACCTTTCAAATACGATTGTAAGTTTGTTCTTCAAATGGATCTCTCTATTCCTCTCAAGCTTCCGCATTCCACCGGTGGATGTCGTTCACCGAAAACACAAATCTCTGCGACGAACAAGTGGAAAAAAATCCATTGTACTCAATTCGAATCGAACTTGATTAGGGAAAGGGAGTAGAATCCGGGATACGATCAATCCCCCAAATTGGGAATAAAAGATTAGGACAGGTTTAATCCTGACGAATAGAAATCATGATTTTAATAATATTTTGCTAATTAAAAAATTTGAACAACATATTCAGTTTCATCCATTGATTATCAATTAATCAATGGTCTAGATACGTTCTAAATCTATACTATTATACTATAGGAAAGTTTTCTGCATGAAAACTTCCCGCCAAAAACCCATCTTCCATGCAAAAAATATTATTTTATTATAAATAATATTTTATTACTTATTACTCATACATGTCACTTCATATTCCCACCCACTTTTTCCTGACGTGCAGACACTTAAAAGGCAGGCGCATGCTCACTTTTCACCTTCATACTCAACACAATTCTGCAATCTACTCTATATATAAAAACACAAAAAAATTGCACCAAAAACCACACCTAGATTCCCGCCAAATTGCATTTCATAGTATTTTTTTTTTTATCTTTTATTATCATCTGTAAAGGATGAACTTTGTTTGCAGCATGGAAGGCATCACGTGAAATCATTAATTATTTCCGCCTTTTCACGCAAAAGAGTACTTACACAGTATACATCACTTTATTTACTGCTCATTTTATTTTTCTCTCTCTTTACGTTTACATCTGTGTCTCTGTATATCTCCCCATTCTTTCACCTTTCAAAAAAAAATATCTCCCCATTCTTTCATTCTTTCCCTCAATATTCACAGTTCCTCCCAAAATTTCTCCCGCGCTTTTGGTGAAAATCTTAATGGGGAAGACGATCACCCCAAAGGTGGAGTCGTCTAACACCATAGACAACATTAAGACTAAGATCCAGGTAGATCCGATCAAGAACAAAATACACGTAATATAATATTTTTCGTCGCGTATATATTTATAATAGTTGATTTTCTGACTTTAAGCTAACCTTGGTATACTTTTTCTTACAGTGACTTTTATATGCTATTAGATCCGATGAAGAACAAATTCATTAGAAAAATTATAGATCCGATGAAGAACAAAAAGTTCTTTTAGGATTTTTCTTTTTTGTGAAAATCATAGAAATTGTCGGCATCTGCATTTTCTTCTCTATTTTTTCTGATGATACCTACTATATTTTGAATTTTATATGCTATCCAGATCCGAGCAAAGAGCAATTCTTACTATGCCGACGAAGAGGCAAAGGTGGTGGGGGGAGAGGGAGGAGCAACGAGCGTTGTTATATATATATTCTTCTTACTTTTGTGTTTTTGTGTGTTTTTTGTGTATGTTCTTCTTACTTTTTTTGCAACAGCGGAGAACAGGTGAAGGAGCAGAACTAAAAATACGTAAGGATGGAGAACAGAGAGAACAAGTGAAAGAACAAATTTTTCACTTTTAACTTCACATTCTTCACTTTTATTTTAACAGAGATGACATGTAAATTTGATTTTAATTTCACATTTTTCACTTTTCTTCTTCTTTTTCCTTAATATGCATTCATTAGTGCGCTAACCTTTTGTTGTTGCTTGATGGAAGTAGGTTCTGTGTGTGTGGTTCTTTATAATTGTGTACATAAAATTACATAAAGGTATCCCATATAATGAAGTAGAACCTTTCAGTTATATGAGGGGATGAGGGCGTTGGTGAGGTGTCTCATTGCTGCAAGTTAGCATTTTTTATAACATTTTTGGCTTAAAATTTCTTGATAATTTTTGGGGTTTTCTTCATTGAGGGAATTGTGCTTTGTTTCTTACAAATTCGTTGCTTTTAACAGAGTTTGGAGTAATTGTTTCACTAAGTAAATTGTTTCATGTTACAGCCTAATTACATTGAAAATTTGTTGATTCTTTCTCCTATAATTGTTCTACTTAATGAGTTACTGCATTTCTGTGATTGATCAGCTTCTGGGATTTTGTTATGCTCCGGAGCAGTTGGTGCAGTGAGCACAAGTAAAAGATCTGTAAGCCCTTTTTCTTGGATTAACATATTTTGGTCATTTGGTGTAGTGTTCATCATTTATGATTTTTGTCATTCTCTTGAGATATATACCCACATTTTTGTTAATATACATATCCTCACATTGTTGAACACTGTCTCAGGTAGAAGGATATAGTGGGCTGCGTATTCAGCCACACAAAGCAATTGTTGGAGCTAATGCTTTTGCTCTTGAAAGTTGAATTCATCAAGTTGGTGTTCAATGGTTTGCATGAGTTGGACCCTTTTAAGTTGTAACTGAAATTATTGTTTATGCATTTTATTTGAGTTTTATGCAGGATGAATGCTGAAACATAGAAATGTGAGAAAAATGAGCACCGGTGTGACAACGTGATGGTTCCAGCGAGTGGAAATGTAAAATGTAGATTTGACTTTTGTTTGAGGGTGGTTTTCACAATTAATAAATAGTATAGATATATTGTTGATTTTTTTTATTGATGTTTTTATATCATTTACAAATTACAAATATTTGAATCTGAATTTTGATAATAATGTAAAAGTGTGTTTGGCTAAGCTTATTTTGAAGACTTTATAAGGTTTAGAAGCTTATAAGATGTTTTAAAAGCTTATAAAGTGCAATCTATTGGTAAGACGATGAAGCGCAGTCTGTTGGTAAGACCTTTTTTCTCCAACCAATAGGTCGGGGGTTCGAGTCACCTAGAAGGATATAGTGTGAGTGTGTTTTTCTTTTCTTTACGTGTAACAATTTTTTTATTTTTTTTAAAGAGCTTATAAAGTGTAGGTTCTTAAAATTTTATAGTTCTGAAAGTGTTTTGATAATTGAGCTTATAAGCTAGAAAAGTTATTTTGGTTAGATCAAAGAAAATTTTATTAGAGAAAGAAAATCAAAAAGAGATGAAATTAGAAGGATACATAATGAAAATAAAAAAAATCACAGTTGAGTTATTTTTATGATAATGATTGTTACTTATAAGAAAATTAAAAAAAAAAAAAAAACTAGGTTAGATGAACTTATTTTTTTTAAGCTTATAACCTGCTTAATTTTACAACTAATAAGCTCTTTAAGACCTTATTTTGCCAAATACTTTGAAGGACCTTATAAGCTTTTAAATAACTTATAAGTTTAGTATTTAGAGGAGTTTTGCTGAAATGGTAAAATGTATATAATTCACATACTGTGCGTAGCACGGGGTGCCGTACTAATTGAACCAATACTTAGATTCCAAAATTTGATCTCTATACATTTCTTCTTTCTTTACCTCCAATACATCTAAAAAAATTATTGTCTTACAATTTTTTGTGCAAGATATGTGTATTTTGATGAAGATGTCGGAAGAAAAATATGTGAGATCTGGTGTGTATTTACACAATGATAATTCGAACTTGATTATGATGCGAAGTTAAGCGACAGAAAGAAAACTCACTTTTTGTCTTGATAATTTTACATCTTATAAGATTTTTAAGAACTTATTTTACCAAACACTTTGAAAGACCTTATAAGCCCCTGAATAGCTTATAAGTTATTTAGTATTTATAGGGTGTTTGGTTGAGCTTAGCTGTAATATATAAATCTTAAACGCTAAATGTATAAAATTCACATACTGTGCGTAGCACAGGTGGTACACTAGTTCTAACTAAAGGGGGCTATTCTCAGTAGAAGCCAACCCTTCCATAGAAATGGATATATAAGTAGAGTATGGAGAAACATTGAACATGTCAGTAAATGTGGTTGAACATACCAATAATGTAACACCCCGCCCATTTCTATTAAGTTTAGAATTATTTTAAATTTGGATTAGGATGATTTACGCCGGAAAAATGAAAAATGATTTATATTTTAATTCCAACAAAATTTATTTTCAAAAGCTTTTATAAAATTTAGTCTTTTGATTTTTGTGCATTACATAATAAATTGAATTATATGAACATGTGATTTATATGATTAGTATTTATTTGTACATGATTTAAATTCTATGTTGGACTTCAATTATTTAAATATGTTGGACCTTAATAAGTTTTTATTTGGGCCTTTTAGATATGATTAACTTTGATAAACGAAAAAAACCCAAGCACAAGAACCATATATATATATATATATATATATATATATATATATATATATATATATATATATATAGGGGGCCGCTCCAATGAGACCCCCTAATTTTAGTGAGATCTAGGGCACGATCTGGTGCGTTTATTTTATCAATCCTATGGCTGATATTGTATCTGGAGGGTGATTTTTTTTCGCATGGTTCGAATCCTGGAGGGAGCAGAATATTTTAAATTTTGTTATTCATCAGCATATACTGCATTGTTCATCAGTATATACGGCCCTGTTCATCAGTATATATGTCTTATTCATTACGAATTTTTTAAATTTTATTTTTCATCAGTATATAAATCTTGTTCATTAGATATACGTTTTGTTCATTAGTATTATATGTCTTATTCATTGTCCTAGTGTTTCACGAAAATTATGGGGTCTCACTGGAGCGCGCCCCTATATATATATATATATATATATATATATATATATATATATATATATATATATATATATATTTTCAAATGAGCCCAATCCACAAACCCCTTTGCCGCTGTTGCCATTGTCAAGTACAACAGCACGCCATGCTCAAGCAGCTCAATCATTCCTCCAACCAGGGACGGAGCCAGGGGGCTAGAGCCCCCCAAATTTTGATATATATAGGGTGTGGTTCTAGAGAAACTACATTATTTGTGAGAACGGGAGAACCATCAAATCTAATGCATCCATTGTAAAAATTAATGCACTAAAAAAAAATGCTCCCTTCAGGATTCGAACCCAGGATCTGCATTCATCCAACAAGATGATGCATCCACCGTAGATCTTGATGATCGAATGACTGAAAATGGTTCTCCGGTCTTCTTTTATTTATGGTTCTTTCTTGAACCTCTCCACACATATATATATATATATATATAAGACGAAAATTTAAAATGGGAGCTTCACAAACCCTGGCCGCGAGAGAAACCCACCCAACCTAAACCCACCTTGCGCCACCACCGTCGGCCGTCGCACCACCACCACTGTGCTGATTCCACCTTCCATTTCAGATACCAAGAGGTAGTTGCTGAAATTGGCATATGCGAAAATCGAAATTGTGGTTTGCAAATTGACATATAAATTGAAATTGTGGTCTGTAAATTGCAATTTCGTTTATTAATAGGGTATGACTTATTTATCTATTAATTTCAGCTTAACAATCAATTTATTAATTTGAATTAATTTAATTTTATAGGAAATGGAACGTTTTTTTTCTAAAAAAACGTAGAGGTGAATCTTCAGGTGGCTCAATTACACCTTTCTAAAAAACAGTTTGATCGTGTGCATTGAAAATAATATTTTCTCAACAATTGATAATGAGATTACACCTTGCCCTATTTATCTTTTAGAAAGGTGTAATCTCATCAACAATTGAAAATAATATTGTCTGAAATCATTCGAAGAAATGAAATCCAAGCGAATATTTTCCTACAGCTGAAAGACAAACAAAGGGTCTTGCAACAGCAAGCCAAGGTTCGGTGGCTCAAAAGCGATGATCTTAACACGGGATTCTATCACCGAGCGATTCTTGGGAGAAGGAAAAAGAATGAAATCTTGGGATTATACTTTGGAAATCAGTGGGTGTCTAATCCAGGGGAGGTCAAATCCAAAGTCCGGGAACACTTCGAAGTCTTCTTCAAAAAAAGGACACGGAATCTGCCAAACCTCCCCAATGATTTCCTCAAGAAAAAACTCTCCGATGAGGAGCGCAACTGGCTGTGTAGGGAGTTCGATTTGGAGGAGATCAAGGAGGCGGTGTGGAGCTGTGGTGGCGACAAGAGTCCAGGTCCAGATGGGTTCACGTTCTCCTTCTGGAAGAATGCATGGTCGACAGTAAAGGATGATCTTCTCCAAGTTTTGAAAGAGTTTTTCGAGAACGGGAGGATCCCCAAAGGAAGCAATACTTCGTTCATTGTACTTATTCCGAAGAAGGAAGGGGCAGAGAACCTGGATGAGTTCCGACCGATCTCCCTGATCAATAGCTTATACAAAATTATTGCAAAAATCCTTGCAGGGAGGCTGAAAATGGTGATGGGGTCTATTATCTCGGACAAACAGTGCGCTTTTATCAAAGGTCGGTTCATTCTTGATGGAGTGGTTATTCTCAACGAAGCAATTGCGGAAGCAAAGAAAAAGAAGATTGGTCGTATTTTCTTCAAGATCGATTTTGCTAAAGCTTACGACTCCGTTCAATGGGATTTTCTTGATGCTTTATTCGGTCGTATGAACTTCGATCAGAAATGGCGGAATTGGGTGAAGGGATGCCTCGATTCGGCGTCAGGCAGCGTGCTGGTGAACGGATCATCCACAGGTGTCTTCAAAATGGAACGAGGTCTTAGGCAGGGGGATCCGTTGTCCCCTTTTCTCTTTTTAGTCATCGCCGAAGGGTTAAATGCCCTGATGGAGAGAGCTACTGATCTCCAGCTCGTGGCTCCGGCTGTTCTGGGGATGGATAAAATTTCTGTGTCGCATCTTCAATATGCAGATGACACAATCTTCCTGTTGGCAGCTAACGAGGGGAATGTGACTTTTATTAAAAGGATCCTTCTTCTCTTCCAATTCCTTTCAGGGCTCAAAATCAACTTCGACAAGAGCAACTTGATGGCAGTTGGTGTCGAGAATGCGTGTTTAAGGAGGTGGGCAGGTTATCTCAACTGTAAGGAGGGATCTCTTCCTTTCAATTATCTCGGTATCAAGGTTGGGGGACGGATGAATAGCAGTGTGGAATGGAGTTGCGTCGTGGAAAAAGTGTTGAGGAAAATCAGAGGTTGGAAGAAGAAATCTCTTTCTTTGGCAGGGCGTATCGTTCTTGTGAAGTCGGTCCTTCAAGCCATCCCAGTGTTTCAATTGTCTTTTTCCTTCATTCCTAAATCGGTAATTCACGACCTCAACTCCGTTTTTGGAAAATTTTTGTGGGGGGGAAGTGGCGTGTCTAGGTCTATTGCTTGGTTCAAATGGAAAGACATGTGTGTCGACAAGCTTCAAGGGGGATTGGGCTTTCGAAACATTGAATGGTTTAACAAGGTCTTGGTGTTTAAATGGGTGTGGAGGTACTTGGTCGAGAGGGAGGCGCTGTGGGTCAGGGTGATTAAATCCTTGTACGGGGATTTGTCAAGAGGGGTGGGAGGAGAGTGGAGTGTGGAGAAAAGGGGCGGGATGAAGGGATGGTGGTCGAAAATTGTTGGGAGAACAGGGAGGGAGGAAGAAAAGTGGTTTAGTGGCAATATTCAAAGGATTATGGGGAATGGTAGAGAGGTCAGTTTTTGGGGTGAGACGTGGGTGGGGAACAGCCACCTCAAGATCCTCTTCCCTAGACTTTTTAATCTTAGTCTCTTTAAAGATGGTAATGTGCAGGAGGCTGGGAAATGGACGGAGGAAGGATGGGTGTGGGATCTCAAGTGGCGAAGGGAGCTGAGGGAGAGGGAGAAGGAGATGGAGGAAAATTTGAGGTCAGTCATTGGGGCAATTTCTCCTTGCCTAGAACTTATGGACGGCTGGAGCTGGAAGAACGCAGCGGGGGGGAACTTCTCGACTAAAGCGGCCTATGAGGAGTGCGCAAAGGCGGAAGGTGATCATTTTGGGAGACACATTGTAGCTAGTGCCCAAATGTGGACGGCACCGGCTCCTCACAAAGCCAGAGTGACAGCTTGGAGAAGCATTTGTAACAGGCTGCCAACCTGCGAAAACCTTCTCAAAAGGAATGTCCTCATCCCAGCCGAAGAACAGTGGTGCAATGCATGTGTGTGGAGGGAGGAAACAGCTGAACATTCTTTTCTCCATTGTCCGAAAGTCGATCGCGTGTGGGACAAAATCAATCAATGGATTGGAATGGAAACGGCTAAACCACAAAAAGTCGAAGATCATTTCATATCTTTCATTGGAGGAGGAAGAGGTAAAAGAAACAAGAACTTCCTTAAAGCTCTTTGGATTGGGACTGTTTGGCTGATCTGGAAGTATAGGAATGAGAGTAGGTTTGAGAACAAGAATTGGGAGGTGTCCAATCTTGTTAATGAGGTCAAAGGGAGGCTTTGGAGTTGGAACAAAATTTTCCATGTTGTCGAGTTCAATGTTTCTTTTACTTTGTGGTGCTCTAACGAGTTCGCACCACTTGTTTGATGTTTTTGGTACTCCTAGTACCACCCCAGTTTTTTAATGAATTTTTTATTGATAAAAAAAAAAAAAGTTTGATCGTGTATAGTGAAAATGGTATTTTCTCAACAATTGATAATGAGAAGATATTGCAATATTTTCAGTCAATGTCATCACTTTCTCAAACAGAAACAACTAGTTCATCAACTATTTATTTTTAGGTTATTTGTAATGTATTGAATTTTTTAAACTATGTTATTTCAAATGTATTATAACTATATTATCTATGAAAATGTTGTTTATTATTATAAAAATGTCTAAAATCTACTGAATGTCCTAATTTTTTTTTTTAGAATTCAAGAGGTAAAGCTTTCTCTCCATCATTTCATCTCTCCTTCCCATCAATTATGTGATCTCAAACTATTTCCTCTGCATTGTATTTCCTTGCAGAACCAGTATCACCCCAGAACAAATCCTTAAAAGGTTTCACCTTTTAATTTTATGCCTAACATCACTATATGAATAAAACCAACATCAATACATGAACTGTTATCTGCTAAATACGACAAAGAGGTGCTGTTACATATTCTTTGATATAGATGAAAAGATTAAATGAAACAGAAATGGAGAACATTTATGAACTGCACTTGTGTGTTGCTGTGTTGGCTTGCTGTTGGGTGTTTTACTTTTGTGAAGAATCATTTTAACAAAAATGGAGCCTTGATTTTGCTTTTGAGCCGAGAGTGTGTGTGTTCTGTTGGCTGGGTCGGAGCTCGGCGGCGGCCTGACAGCTGCCGCCCGTCGAAGCTAGAGAGGGAGAGGGAGAGAGATGGGGCGGAGGCGGTGGCTCGACGCCACTGTTGTTCGGCGGCCGGAGTGAGTAGAAGAGAGAGTGAGACAGAGACGTGGTGAGGGAGGAAGGCGGCGATTTCAGATCTAGGGTTAGGGGAAGAGGGGTGCTGGCGCTGCTGCTTGAGACACGAGCGGCGGCGACGGCAGCTGCTCTAAGCGCGTGTGTTCTGTTTTGGAGGGAGAGAGTTAAGAGGGTGACCGGTGGCTGTCCTCACCAAGGAAGAAGGCGGCGCGGCGGCCGGAGTTCGGTGAGGGAAAGAGAGGGCGCCTGTTTGTGTGTGCTGTCGTGTGAGAGACGAGAGAGAGGGAGAAGGGAGACAGGGGGGCGGCGTGGCTGGCGGCGGCGGAGGGAGCAGTGTGTGTTTGTGTTTGTGTGTGGTGTGAGTGTGTGCGTGTGTTTGTGTGTGTTTTAAGAGAGGACATGTAGCCTGTAGGGGATTGAGAGTGGGCCTTTGGGCCGATTTTTTTTTTTTGAAAACTTGGGCTGGGTAATTTGTTAAATGATGGACTGCTATTTATTTCTTGGGCTGTGCTCATCTTTTAATTTGGGCTGCGATTTTTTCAAATAAAAAAATGGGCTTCCATTTAATTGTTGGACTTGTTTAATTGATTTATTAATTTGACTCTTTAAATTGAGTTTAATTAATTTTTTTTACAAAAAGTTTGCATAATACTCCCTCCGTCCACGAAATGAGTACCCATTTGTGGACGGCACGGGTTTTAAGAAATGTATTGAGTGTAGTGTGAATAGAATAGAGGTCCCACCTTTTTTAGTGTATTAATTAAAGTGTTGTGTGGGGTACACTTGCCAAAAAGGGAAATGGGTACTCATTTCGTGGACGGACGAAAATGGAAATATGAGTACTTATTTCGTGGACGGAGGGAGTATTATTTTTCTTATTATGTGCATATGTTAAATGTATTTATTTAATTATGTGAGTTAAAGCATGAATTAATTTTGCACTATACATTTTGCAAATAAAATCATTTTGATTAAATTGGTTTTGCTTATAAGTCCAATTATTTAAGAAAATCGAGTAAGGATATTGTTGGTGTCCTTGACTCAAGAAATTTAGTTTTCAATATTATAATTAAATTTTTGGAAACCCGGCGTGATGAATCAAGAATAGAAAGTATTTCACTATGACTTAAGATTAGTTCATGAGACCTATTGAGAATAGAATTTCTTGTAGGCTTTGAGCATCAGGAGGATTAGCGTTGTTATTCTGATTCAGAGTTACGATTAAACTACAGGCATGCCTAATCAGGTGGGCTTATTTTTCAAATGTATGATTTAACTATTGAGCTTAAATATTTCAATGAAATGCAAACTGTTTATCCGATAAAATATTTTTGTGCGCTCTGCTCTGTTTAAAGCTCGCATAAGTTAATCGGTTGAGGTTCATTCTTGACCCAACATGTTATTTGAGAATTGTGTACACCTAATAGCTGACTTGTTGGGTTGATTTTCATTTGGGCACTAATCATGTTTGAGGCATTATAATGGTGCTCGACGGGATGTGTTCCGGAGCATTGGGTCCCAAATGGGAACTTGACTGGGTTACGCCCTCAGTTCAAGTAAGCAGAAATAATGGATCCGTCGGTGGCTAAAAGATCCGGGATCACAGTGAGTAACGGAAAGGGAGTGTGACAATTGCGCACAAATTTATAAAATGTTTTAACATGCTGTAGACAATTAAATTGTCGTCGAATTAAATCGTGCCACGTGTAAATTCATGAATTAAATATTCAATTATATTTTCTATTTTATTAAATAGGATTTTATTCCTAATTAAATAGATATCTATGATTAATATTTAATATAATAAATTAATGGGCTTATGGACACCTAAAGCCCTAAGGCCCATGCATGAAGGCCCAAAGCCCATAAAGCCCACGAAGCCCATCTCTAAAATCTATAAATAGAGGTGTTGGGGTGCTCATTAGAACGAACTTGAAGGAGTGGAAGATCGAAGAGTATAAAGAATCCTCTCTAGTATCACAAGTTGAAGTGGAAGATTGAGGAGTTCAAAGAATTCTATCAAGTATCAAGTGAAGTCTTGCAAGAATTGAAGAGCTTCAAGCATCTTCAAGAATTCTATTCAAAGCTTCAAGTATTCTTCAAGTGTCTTCAAGAATTCTATCAAAGCTTCAAGTATTCTTTAAGTATCTTCAAGAATTCTATCAATTCTTCAAGTATCTTCAAGTGATCAAACCTTCAAATCTTCAAGTGATCAAGATCTTCAAATCTCCAAGATCGAAAGCTTCAAGGCGTTCTTACAAAATTCTAAGAACGTTCTTCTCAACTCAAATCAAATCAAGTTCAACGTTCAATCCAAAATCATGACTTAAGTTCCTTGGATTGGCGTCATCAAATCAAGTATTTCAAGAACCTTCGAACTTGTTCAAGAATCAAATGGAAGAGAAGAATCAGAGGATTAACTAGAGATTGCAACTCGCATAAATCTATCTTCAAATCTATCAAATTATCTTTGTAACGCATTTTGTATTTTATCAAATTGAAATACAAAAATTTGTGTTTACAAATTTTGGCACGCCCGGTGGGACATCTCTACCTCTCATCTCTACTCTTCACCAAAAATCTTGAACTATGTCTACTCAATCAAATGCAGCTGCTCCAGTTTCATCCAAAGTTTCTTCGGAAAGCATCGGTGTAATTACGCGAAGCAAAGCAAAATTGATGCAAGAGGTGTCCAAGTCGACCTCCCGTCTTCCATCTATTCATGAAGAGGATGACAACTCCAGAAGAAGCTTCATGTTTCCCATGGAAAATTATCAACTCCACGCGGATGTCATGATGACAAACACATCCACTGTGGAAGAACAACTCTTAAACTTAACAAAAATGGTCGAATCTCTATCTAAGCATATCCAAGATCAAGATGCCCAGATTGCAAAGCTGAGGGAAGAAAAAGAAGAATCAAGCCACGCAAACAATGATAGGGAAGATGAAGAAGACGAAGAAGATGGAGAGAATAATGATAAAGAAATCTCCAAGGACAAGCAAAACTATGATGAAAGAAAATCTTCAGGAAAGGATACTCCTTTCTCGTCTGGTGGCCTTATCCCAATCGACCAACTCAAGGAGTTCATCGAAGCAACCATGAAGAGTAACAATGCTGGAAACTCAAAGTCATCATTGACCTACTCCAAGCCATATACTCGGCGGATCGACGACTTGAGGATGCCTCTTGGTTATCAGCCCCCCCAAATTCCAACAATTTGATGGCCAAGGAAATCCGAGACAACACGTGGCTCATTTCATTGAAACATGCAACAACGCTGGTACTTGTGGAGATCATTTGGTCAAACAGTTTGTTCGCTCATTGAAAGGTAATGCCTTTGACTGGTACACCGACTTAGAATCAAACTCAATTGATAGTTGGGAACAACTGGAGCATGAGTTCCTCAACCGCTTCTATAGCACTAGAAGAACTGTCAGCATGGTGGAGCTCACAAGTTCGCGTCAATTCAAAGAAGAGCCAGTCATTGACTACATCAACCGATGGAGAAACCTTTGTCTCAACTGCAAGGACCGATTGTCTGAATCATCTGCCATCGAAATGTGTATTCAAGGGATGCATTGGGGCTTGCAATACATCTTGCGAGGAATCCAGCCTAGAACATTCGAAGAACTTGCTACAAGAGCTCATGATATGGAGTTGAGCATGATGACAAGCGGGATCGAAGAACCACCCATCCGAGAACCTCGCAAATTCAAGCCAGAATTCAAGAAAGGAAGCAAACCGTCCGATGAAACACCAAAGAAAGAATCCATGGCGATTAAGGCAACTTCGGTGAAATTCTTAAAGAGAGAAGCTGGACAAGAAGGCAACCAGAACTCTTCCCGAGACTTGGGGCAAAGAAGACCTACCTTGAAAGAAATGCAACAAAAACAATATTCATTCTTAGACTCTGATGTTTCAGGAATTTTTGATGACCTGATCAAAGAAAAGCTTATCGAGTTGCCAGAAATGAAGCGACCAAATGAATCAGGGAGGACAGACGATCCAAGTTACTGCAAATACCATCGTCTGGTTGGGCACCCCATACATGATTGCTTCATCTTCAAAGACAGGGTCATGCGGTTAGCTCGAGAAGGGAAAATATCTCTTGAAGAAGACGCTACTGCTGTAAATATGGTCTCCACAGACTTGAATGACATAATAGAAGGTATTGGAGCTCTGTATGACACATCCAATCAAGTAGATGAAGAACCTGAGCTAAATATGGATGAAGACGATGATGCATTGGCAATCACATTCTCCAATGAAGACTTGCAGCTTGGATTTGAACCTCATAACAGGCCATTGTTCGTGAGTTGTTATACACATGAGCAGAAGGTCAATCGAATTCTCATCGATGGAGGCTCGGCGGTCAATATTTTGCCACTAAGGACTTTGAAGCAATTGGGAATCCAAGTAGATGAGCTGTCAAAAAGTCGATTGATGATCCAAGGTTTCAATCATGAAGGGCAAAGAGCTCTTGGAACTATAAGGTTGCGATTGCTGATGCAGGACATGGATTCGACAGCGTTGCTTCATGTTATCGATGCCAAGACGTCCTATAATATGCTTCTGGGTCGACCATGGCTTCATGAAAATGGTGTTGTTCCTTCTACATTGCACCAATGTTTCAAGTACTATCAAAATGGCGCCATAAGAAAAGTGGTTGGTGATCAAAAGACGTTTACGGAAGCAGAATCACATTTTGCTGATGCTAAGTTCTATTTGGAAAGAACCAAAGTCTCAATGGTGAAAGATGATACATCACATGACGAGTTGAGATCTTTCCAGGAGAAAAAGAAGGAAGAATCTTTTCTGAAAATGGAAGGATTCACCATGCCTTTAACGAAGATTGATGCCAAGAAGCCAATTCACCAACCATTTGAAGGGTTTGTCCGACCAAAGCAAAGTAGCATCACAGAGCATGGAGATCTCTCAAACAAAGAACTCTCAAAGCACTTTGGTCCGAAGGCATATAAACTCCTCGTGAATGCTGGATACAATCCTCAAGAAAGCTCTATGTCAAGGTCTCATTTGGAAAAGACTGATAACGCAGGCCAAAACTCCAAAGCAGGTTTGGGATATACAGTGCAAAGCCCCATTCGAATTGCCATCAAGAGAGCCACTGCTAACTATGCTAGCACCAAGCAAATCCTGGAATCTTCAAGCAATCGGAGAACCCAAAGGGTTTCTATTTTCAATAGGATGGGTAGAAGAGAAGCTCAACGAGTATCTGTCTTTAAAAGACTTGGCAAAGGCAAATCATGGAAACGAAGCAAGACAAAAGGGAGTGATGAACTGCACATAACAGAGAAATGGAGAAGTTTGATCCCTCCTCGAAAGAAAAGATACACCACTTTGATTATGTCATGTGGGAAAAAAATGAAAGCTCAAATGAAGACCACCATCTTCACACGAGATGCCATAGATCAAGAAGATAGAGAAAGTGTGGCTTCCTCTTACTACACTACTAATAGTGCTAGTAATCCAGTTCCTCTTCCTCATACTATTCAAAGTCAAGTGCGTCGTGAAATTGCAAGTCTCGTTAGAAGTGGAGTTATCACAACAAGCGTTGCAGAGAATATAGCCTTCATACGCCAGAGAAATGAAAGCATAAAGACGTGTTTTGATTGCAAAGATCCTCGCCGAAAAGATGAAGACGTTGTCACAGCAAACCATATCACCTCCTGCGAGAAAATGGTCGTTGGAGAAGAGAATTCGCACTTGAGCCCCAAAGAACTGGAAACTCTGGATGAAGAGAGACTAGAAGTCCAGCAAAATTGGAATACTATCAAACTCTTCCTTCAAGATCCTTCAACAAAGCAGTGCGAGCGCCCTCTTTTCAAATTGGAGACATGGCCCTCGCTGCAAGGAGGCCAATTGTTATCACTCTCAAAGGAAAGTTCTTGAAGTACTACTATCCTTGAAGGGTGGTAGAAGTTGAAGCATGTACATATGTATATAGTTCCAAAAAAAAAAAAAAAAGCCAAAAAAAAATGGAAAGCATAAAAAGCCAAAAAAAAATAGAAAAGCAGAAAAGCCAAAAAATGAGTCAGATGAAGAAAAGCAACAAAATGGAGTGTATGAAGACAGCTCCTTGACGCACGAGCCTACACTGCATGTTACTCCTGGCCCGCATGAGTATAAACTGTGCACGGCACCCAATCTCAAACACCTGTTGATCCTATGAACTACGTTTTGACTTGATCCCTTTCAAAAGGGTACGTAGGCAGCTTAGATAATTTCTAGGTTCAGTCATGAATTGTGTTTGACTCTTTTCAATTTATATCATCAAAGTTATGATTTAAGTTGATTATGTGAAGCCGAATATGTCTCAAATTGGGAAGAAAATCAAGCCATCAAAAGAAGCACAAGCATTTGGAGAAGATGTCAAAATATCCATCACAAACCAAATAAGAATCATCAAGAGAGAAATGATAGAAACTGCGGTTTGCACCAATACTAAGCAAATGGGTCTTGATCCTCAAAAGTTCTCTGAGCAGAGATCAAAAGTGACTCTGAAGTCTTCAAAATTCCGCAGCATTTCCTCATCAACATGTGCAACTTTATGTTTGTCAAACTCTCTTTTGAATTATGGGATTGCACCTCGGGCAATATGAAAGGAGGCACTATCTTGCTTGAAGAACAACGTCATCTCCATCTCCCACATCTCTATCATAGCAAGTTCTTCCTTGATCAAAGCAATTCTGACGATGGCTTCATTCTCCTTGGCTTAAGCATCAAGAAGAGAAGACTCAATCTTCTCGAGTCGCTGTGCAGAATTCTCCCAACTTCGTGAGATGCTAAACATGACAACCTCACTCAAACCAGACTCGAACAATCCCAGGTCCGAGCGCACCCAAGACCTGTCAAAGAATTGAGTCATCTGCCATTGAGGTCGGCTATGCATCAACAACTTCACTTCTCTCCAAGCTAAAGTTGAATCCGCTCGTGGAGTTGAAACACATGTTCACCAGACATAATAGAACACCATTGAGTCATCTAGCCTGCTCAAATGCACGCAAAGAGAAGATGTAACCAGCAATCTTCAAAGGTTGGACTCACAATGGCCCAGATCTGAGCGCACCCGAAATCTGATTAAAAGCCAATTGAGCCACCTGAAGTGCAAAGTAAACATCACTCAAATAAGATCTTAGATGGGCTGCTGCCAATTTTTTTTTTGGATGAACTCTCTGAGGATAGTCTTTAGTCGGGCTGATGGAGATGTCAAGACTGAAAGAAATAATGACAATAGACTCCGAACTTTGCAAATACTCAAAGCATCTCGTTTGGGGCAAAATCTTCCATGAAGTTGGTTAATTCGCCAATCTTATACATAATACTCCGAACTTTGCAAATACTCAAAGCATCTCGTTTGAATCCGCTCGTGGAGTTGAAACACATGTTCACCAGACATAATAGAACACCATTGAGTCATCTAGCCTGCTCAAATGCACGCAAAGAGAAGATGTAACCAGCAATCTTCAAAGGTTGGACTCACAATGGCCCAGATCCGAGCGCACCCGAAATCTGATTAAAAGCCAATTGAGCCACCTAAAGTGCAAAGTAAACATCACTCAAATAAGATCTTAGATGGGCTGCTGCCAAATTTTTTTTTGGATGAACTCTCTGAGGATAGTCTTTAGTCGGGCTGATGGAGATGTCAAGACTGAAAGAAATAATGACAATAGACTCCGAACTTTGCAAATACTCAAAGCATCTCGTTTGGGGCAAAATCTTCCATGAAGTTGGTTAATTCGCCAATCTTGTACATAACATTTCAAGGTCGCTATCACCAAGCTTTTGCTGCTGCCAACTGCAAGAAAAAAATTCGTATTGAGACTTTACTTATATCAATTATCAAAGTAAAAAAAAATGCGAATTTAAATTATTGAATGGCAATAAATGGGCCTGTTTAGATAATTGGCTGAATGAAAAGAAAAAAAAAAAAAAAAAAGGAGCCCAATTTTCCTTTTCTCCAAAGAAAGGGCCCAACTCAGAAATTTCTCTCTCAAAATAGAGGCCCATCAGCCTGAAACAATTTTTCTCTCTCTCTGGGAATCGCCGCTTCGTCTCAGCGCCCTCTTCCACTCTCTTAAAACCTCACAGCCGCGCCTCCTCCCATTTCCATCTTGGTGCAGAGAAAGCTGAGCCTCCAACTCCACCATGCTCAAACCCAAAGCTTCCTGCACCACCACGACGCCGCCAAGAGCCCCCGCAGCGCCGACCTCAAGGCAAAGAAGATGAAGAAATCGCGCCCCAAACCAACGCCTGCAACTCCGCCGCGAGCTGCTCCGGCGAGGACGACGGCCAGCTGAGGGCGCTGCTTCTCGGCTGTTTCCTCCTCTCCTCAATTCGTCTCCCTCAAGCCAGATGAAGGGATGGAAAAGAAGCCCTAATTTCGTCAAAATCAGAAATCGCTGTTGCTGCTCTCCGAAATCCGGTTAACGGCCGACACCTTCGTCCATGACTACGCTGCGGTTCTGAAATCTCAGGCGACGTTGTCGCCCCAAGGTCGACGTTGCTCCGCCTGAAAACGCCGCCGTCCTGTGATTTCCGGTGAGCCGGCGCTGTCCTAGGCGCTGCTTCTTTCCTCCTCAACTCTGAACGGAAGATCGTAATTTGAGGGAGAAAAGTCGAGCCCTAGCGCTCCCTTCTTCCGACGCGGTCAGCCACCGCCGCGCCTGAAAGACTGGTGGGGGTCGTCGCCTCCCTCTGGCTCGCTGATACGAGTCAGCCGCTGCTGTCGTTGCTAGACGTTCGGCAAATCGGAGCAGTCTCTCATAGCTCTGTCGACCCGTATTGCTTTTCAACACCATCTCCGTTCTCAGCCCAAACTCTCAAGTGCCATCGGAGGAAGGCTCCTCCACCTTGACGAACAGGGCAGTCTGCCTCCGCCTGATCTCGTCTACCTCATAAACAACGGTGAAATTTGGATCGTAAGAAGATAGTTAAAGAATACTTACTTCCTTGAAGCTTCTTGGCAGAGGATGAATGAAGATTTCTGCAGTTCTGAAATTCTAAGTGTGGAATGAAGAGAATGGAAATTTGGGGTTAAAATTTGAAGTTAAAAGAGAGTTGTTGGCTGCTAAAATTTGACTAAATGAGAAAGGTTGCAGATTGAGATGTTAAAAGGCGTAGAAGGTGGCGTCAAAAGAAATGGCCTGACCTGCTGAATGAGGAAGAGTGGCAACATTGTCTCTATTTATAGGAAAACTTCTCACCAAAAATCCTAGCTACCAAATCCCTAAACCTAGCTGCCAGTGTATGAAGAGTGAAACTCCAGCTGTTTTCCAGCCTGCAATGACTCTCAAGCAAGAAAAAAAAAAACATTGTTGCAGACTACATTTAATGCCATAGTACTTCTCTATGCATAAAACTCCCCTTTTCAGTCATGGGGCAAAAAAAAACTTGCTGCGAAAAAGATAAAATGACAGTGGAGTTAGTTGGAATTGGAGTTGTGTTGCTGGAAAGGGTCGCAAGATATAAAATATTGGGCCCAGCCTTCAAAAAAAAAAAAAAAAAAAGCAATGCTTTAATTAAAGAAGCAAATGGTAAAGCCCAAAACTCAAAATTCGTAGCAAGTTTGCAAAATTTTGAACTCCTAAATACGAGTATAAACTATTTACAAATTCAAATTCAAAATGAAGAACTCCTAAATACGAGTATAAACTATTTACAAAATTCAAAGAAATTCAAGCACTCCTGAATACGAGTATAAACTATTTACAAATTCAAATTCAAATCAAACACTCCTGAATACGAGTATAAACTATTTACAAATTCAAATTCAAATCAAGCACTCCTGAATACGAGTATAAACTATTTACAAATTCAAATTCAAATCAAACACTCCTGAATACGAGTATAAACTATTTACAAATTCAAATTCAAATCAAGCACTCCTAAATACGAGTATAAACTATTTAAAATTCCAAAATTCAAGTTAAGAACTCCTAAATACGAGTATAAACTATTTACAAAGTTTAAGAAATTCAAGAACTCCTAAATACGAGTATAAACTATTTACAAATTCAAAGAAATTCAAGCACTCCTAAATACGAGTATAAACTATTTAAAATTCCAAAATTCAAGTTAAGAAATCCTAAATACGAGTATAAACTATTTACAAAGTTTAAGAAATTCAAGAACTCCTAAATACGAGTATAAACTATTTACAAATTCAAAGAAATTCAAGCACTCCTAAATACGAGTATAAACTATTTAAAATTCCAAAATTCAAGTTAAGAACTCCTAAATACGAGTATAAACTATTTACAAAGTTTAAGAAATTCAAGAACTCCTAAATACGAGTATAAACTATTTACAAAATTCAAAGAAATTCAAGAAACTCCTAAATACGAGTATAAACTATTTAAAATTTCAAAATCAAGAACTCCTAAATACGAGTATAAACTATTTACAAATCCAAGTCAAGAACTCCTAAATACGAGTATAAACTATTTAAAATTTCAAAAATCAAATGAAGAACTCCTAAATACGAGTATAAACTATTTATAAATCCAAAGAAATTGAAGAACTCCTAAATACGAGTATAAACTATTTACAAAGTTCAAGAAAATCAAGAACTCCTAAATACGAGTATAAACTATTTACAAATCCAAGTCAAGAACTCCTAAATACGAGTATAAACTATTTAAAATTTCAAAAATCAAATGAAGAACTCCTAAATACGAGTATAAACTATTCATAAATCCAAAGAAATTGAAGAACTCCTAAATACGAGTATAAACTATTTACAAAGTTCAAGAAAATCAAGAACTCCTAAATACGAGTATAAACTATTTACAAATCCAAGTCAAGAACTCCTAAATACGAGTATAAACTATTTAAAATTTCAAAAATCAAATGAAGAACTCCTAAATACGAGTATAAACTATTTATAAATCCAAAGAAATTGAAGAACTCCTAAATACGAGTATAAACTATTTACAAAGTTCAAGAAAATCAAGAACTCCTAAATACGAGTATAAACTATTTATAAATTCAAAGAAAATGAAGAACTCCTAAATACGAGTATAAACTATTTACAAAATTCAAAATCAAGAACTCCGCAATAAGAGTTTAAACTATCAAAATAAATTTCGAGACTCGTCTATTACCAAAGACATTTCGTCCATAAACAAGTCTCGATGGGGCAATTTGTAGACAATTAAATTGTCGTCGAATTAAATCGTGCCACGTGTAAATTCATGAATTAAATATTCAATTATATTTTCTATTTTATTAAATGGGATTGTATTCCTAATTAAATAGATATCTATGATTAATATTTAATATAATAAATTAATGGGCTTATGGACACCTAAAGCCCTAAGGCCCATGCATGAAGGCCCAAAGCCCATAAAGCCCACGAAGCCCATCTCTAAAATCTATAAATAGAGGTGTTGGGGTGCTCATTAGAACGAACTTGAAGGAGTGGAAGATCGAAGAGTATAAAGAATCCTCTCTAGTATCACAAGTTGAAGTGGAAGATTGAGGAGTTCAAAGAATTCTATCAAGTATCAAGTGAAGTCTTGCAAGAATTGAAGAGCTTCAAGCATCTTCAAGAATTCTATTCAAAGCTTCAAGTATTCTTCAAGTGTCTTCAAGAATTCTATCAAAGCTTCAAGTATTCTTTAAGTATCTTCAAGAATTCTATCAAGTCTTCAAGTATCTTCAAGTGATCAAACCTTCAAATCTTCAAGTGATCAAGATCTTCAAATCTCCAAGATCGAAAGCTTCAAGGCGTTCTTACAAAATTCTAAGAACGTTCTTCTCAACTCAAATCAAATCAAGTTCAACGTTCAATCCAAAATCATGACTTAAGTTCCTTGGATTGGCGTCATCAAATCAAGTATTTCAAGAACCTTCGAACTTGTTCAAGAATCAAATGGAAGAGAAGAATCAGAGGATTAACTAGAGATTGCAACTCGCATAAATCTATCTTCAAATCTATCAAATTATCTTTGTAACGCATTTTGTATTTTATCAAATTGAAATACAAAATTTTGTGTTTACACATGCTTATAAGTTATTTCACTTTAAAACCTTCTAAGTCATGTCAAGTATAATTGGATAAACTGTACTTATGAATTATGAAATGTTTTAAAAGTTGTAGCCCACTAAGTACATTAGTATTTAGCCCAAAAATACTTTCAAATATTTTTCAGGTTGATTGGTCGGTGCTGACGGGGCAGAGCTGAGGCTAGGGTTCAACTCCGTATTTTGTCTTCCGCTGTTGCACTAGCTCTTATTTGTCTTATACTTCTCTAACTTAAGACTTTTATGTTAAATTATGTTTCTTATCGAGCTTCGACTTTCAACTTCTAGCAATGTGTTATTTAACGTTGGTTATCAGAAGCATGAAACCAAACTTGTGATTAGTATCATTTGATTTCTATCTTTCTTCACTCAAAGGGCGTTGCCCGACTTTTTATCCTATTATATGAATTTCACAAGGTTCTTCCCTTGTTTATTTCTATGATTTTAGTCGCATCTCGATTATAGTTTATTCCTTCAAGAATTGGGGTGTGACAAATAATTTGTTGAACGTTTGGGGGTTCGAACCCTGTATAAGTTCAACACAATTCCGCGTTGAACGTTAAACGAACGAACGATGACCGTTAGATTAGATAAGATCAACGGCTGAAATTAAGATTCTATACTTTGAAAATATTTGTGTTTCACTAAAAAAAGATATTAAGTATACATGTATATAAAAAATTATGTTATATTAATATGGCAAAATACATTTAGAGATCTCTTATATTGTTGTTTTTTATTTCATCAAATACTTATAAATTTTTTTATTTTTTTTTATATTCTTTTATTTTTATCTTTAATTTAATTGGTCTTTATTTAACGGATCACATAAATATGCTAACTTTTTCGTTATTCTTCATGATGTATCTGATTGTTATTTCTCAACATGTCTCTCTTTCTCCCTCGTCCAATCTTTGTCTTCAAAATGAAGATAATAGAATTCTTGAAACCAAATTTCTTTCTTATCTCTACTTTTTTTCTTCTTTTTCTCGATAAAAGTTACTCTCTCTATCTCTGAAGACCTTTTCTCTGGTTTTATTCGCCGGGGTAGCCAACACCCTCTTCTGTAGAATCCGGTGAAATATGACTTTAAATATATTTCTAAAAAATTAGGATATAGTATGTATTAATATTAAGTATACATGTATGTCAAAATTCAAACTGTAACGCAAGAATATTTTTTAAATGTACGCATTGGTAGTTTATAATTAAGCACTATATGTCGTTTTATGTTACTCTATCAGTCTATAAAAAAATTGCCACAATTTTCTTTTTGGTTCGTCTATAAAAAATTTGACATTTCTATTTATAGTAGTAGGATTCATACAACTACTCTCACATTTTAGTGGCACCCCTTACTTCACTAATAACTCTATTTACATTTTATTAAAACTCGTGTCATCCACAATGTGGTAAATTTTTTATTCACGAAGGGAATACTAAAGATGGATCTACAGTATTATAGGTCGTTGATACAAATTTTTATTTATCGAGTTGGAGGATGTGAGATTAAGACTAATACTCGAATAAGTACCACTAAATTATACTTCATCCTTCCAAATCAATAGGGCACATTTTCTTATTTTTCATCTCCCAATTTAATAGGTTAATTTTTCAAATGAAAAATCAATACATTTCAAACACCCTCGCTCAACTCATATTTACATCAAACTAGTACGACCATTCGTGCGATGCACGACGAATATTGAAATTAACGACATATTTGAATAAATAAATATAAATATTAAATAGATTTATAATATATGGAGTATATAAATATAAAATATATTTTAAAAATAAAATAAATTAAAATAATCCACATCAATTACTCAATAAAAATGTAGATTTTCAACTTTATATAAAGTGTAATGATAATTATAGTTATTATATAATTTTAAATTATTTGATAATGAAAATTAACATTACACATTATTATTATAGAGTAATACACGACATAGTAAATAATAAAAAAAATTTTATACACAAATATAAATAAAGAATTATAAAATTTTAATGAAGAGAGAGAAAATAAAATATTTTAACTTTTTTCATAACTTTTTCGTTTTAAATTCATTTTTGATGTTTTTTTTATCATATTAAAGATATTGTCACAAATTTAAATTTAAGATGTATACTGAATATTTTTTCATAAATAAAATTTGATGATGTTTAGAAAAGAATTAAAATTATAAAAAAAGAAAAGAAAAATAGTGAAAATTTGGTGGAAAATTTGAGAGAAAAAAGAGAGGGAAAAAATGGAGAAAAAAAACTCCTCTTTATATAGATGTCATTGGGCTTTTAAATAATCATCTAGTTTTTCATTTAAAAAAGAATATATTCTCTCCTACTTTATTGACAAAAATATCTTAATAAAAATATTTTCTCTCACATATTTCATTATAAACTATTCATTTTTAATATTCATGCTCATACTTTGTGGATTATTAAATTAGGACAACAGAGAGTAAGTTCATTGGTTCAAACACTTTAGTTGCATATATTTTTCATTATGGAGGTGGTGGATTTGAGTGATGAGACATGATTGATAAAATAATACTCAACTCATCTGTTCCATTGAGAAAGATTCACTTTACTCTTTCGTTTGTCCCATTAATAATGGTATACTCTAAAAAAGAAAATCACCTTAATCAAGTGTTTGGTTTGCATGATTCGGTTCGTGGTAGCTAACTCGACTAACACTCTAATCTTACAATTAAATATTATTTATCACTCTAAAATTAAATTGATTATTAATTGTTTTTTAATTCTATCAATTTTACCAATTTAATCTATTCTATCCAAATTGGTAGACATATAAGTTAGGAAGCCCTAACTTAACCCAAAACTATGGTCAATGGTAAAAGGGTTGACCCCCTCCTTCTTATATATCATTCCACACTTTTATGTGAAATCGATGTGGGATATCGTAACAATCCATCCCCCATTAAGACCGGACGTCCACGAACGGCTCTCACTCTAGGGAGCCTTTGATCGACCCAAGCAGGTCGCCTTCGAGTCCCCTGGAGTCGTGCGATACTCACCCCAGGTAGCCCTTTCCCGTAAATTTTCGGATCCGGTAGGTTGGACCAAATTGTTAGATTTATAAGTTAGGGAGCCCTAAGTTAACCCAAAATCATGGTTAAAAGTAAAGGGTTGACCCCCTCTTATATACAATTTCATACTTTCATGTGGAACCGATGTGGTATATCGTATTATCATTCAGTGTCGACGTATTATCATTCAGTAAATTTTCATTTTACATTAAAAAAAAAAAAAACCTTTTTTATCTATTGGGAGGCCCCGTTAAAATAAATTATTCTAACTGCTTTTGCAAAAAGTTTAAGTCCTTTAAATCTGTCTTAAAATTGGGCCTCTTTTGTCTATAAAGAAAGCTGAAATTTGATTGGGCCCATATCTCAGTTTCAGGCCAAACCCAATTTTATTTTTAAGATAGAAAAAATATATATATTATATATATATTAAGACCTATTATTTGGGCTACGAAATCGTTCCGGTTCATCTATCTATTGCATCTCTCTAAAATTGACAGAAAACGTTAAATCTTTTTACAACACAAAAGAGAAAAGGATGATTAAAGTGCTTATCATGTTCATGCGAAATGAAATCATTTTTTGACTGAAGGAATGCTAATAATTAATTGTTGGGTGACATATTTGGCGCTTTGTGCGTTAAATTAATCAAATCCATAATAGTAAACGTGCCCGAGACATTATAATTTCTTTGTTTCCATTATAATCGAGCATGATTATTTAGGTGAGGCAGTGTGCAAAATGTATGCTATCAAATTGAGTTCAAACAAATTATTGTTTGAGTTAATTCGGATTCATATCGGATTTAGTTTATCAAAATATCCACTTCCCGTTAAAGAAAATCTCAAATTCAAATCCCGCCTCACATATTTTTCAAATTATTTGTTCTTTCATTAAGAAATATAAAATTCATTTTGCAAATGTAAAGATAAAAAGGTATTTTTATACTGTTTTGCCCCTAAATCATGATTATAAAGCTTTTTTATACTTCCTCTATCCCTGTTTTTCTGTGGCGTCTGCTTTTTGATCGTCTTCCTATTGATTCTCGTCTCCAGTCGCGAGACATTTCCCTTGCCTCCATGTATCTTTGTTTTGTGTCCCCTCAGTACGAGTCTTGCTTGCAAGTCTTTCTGTGGAGTGAGGTTGTCTTTATTGTCTTGGCTCATTTTGACTCTTGGTTTCCTGCTGTGCACACATCGTCTCACACGAGCACAGATATTGCACGTAGACTAGGTCACTAGCTGCGCGCCTTCCCCAGGGCAGACAAGAGACATATCTCCTTTTTGGTTCCTTGTTTGGTTATGTACGTGGTTTGTCTGGATGGAAATGAATAATCATAAGCACAAGGTTGTGTCCCTCCAGTTGATTTCATGCCTTCAGCTCCTCCCGTGAGGCGGACTCTTCGATCCACTTTAGTGCGCTGGCTCCCTCCGGAGTCTCCATGGGTGAGGGTGAAGCTGAACACTGGTGATTCTAGTTTTGATGCTGAGTTAGCTACCCTACCTAGGTTGAGATGGATGCGGCTACGATCGTCTTGCTCATGTCTACTGGACATCACAGTAATTGATGTGTGTGATTTAGTTATCTATTTTCGTATCGTTTGCCGCTAATTTTTCCTTGATATTACCCAAGTCGTTGGCTTTTGACATAGAAATTGCATGAAATTCGGAGGAAGTTCGTGGATGGAAGAAGATAGTGGAAGTCGTGGTTTTGATGAAGAATTGCATGAAAGATGGAGGAGTTTAGAGATTGGGCTTGGGCATATTTATCTTTACATTTAATAAGTCCAAAACTCTTATTTTAATTTAATCTTTTGGTCCTTATTTTGTAAGGGCCGAAGCCCATGATTAGGAGAGGGTGCGGCCACCTTAGGGATTGATTCCCTTAGTTTTAAATTCTCCTAGCCGTCACTTATTCCTAGTATATAGGGGATTAGGAGATTAATGAGGAGAGATGATTATTGCTTTTGGAGTTAGGTTTTAATTTTGTTTTCTCTTGAACTTGGACAGCCGCAAGTTAGTAGTGTGTTAGGTATTTTAAGTTGACTTTTGTTTAAGACAATTAAGGAGTTTTTAGAGTATTGCTTCGTTTCCTTCAAGATTGTTTTTTTGAGATTTTTGGTTAATTATTCTTGCTTGACCTATTGCGGCTGTATTGGAGAATTGCGACAGACGGTTTTCTTTAATCCAAAAGTGGTGACTTTTATTTACTTATTTCTATTGTTTTTATGTTCATCTTTGTTTATTTTATTGTTCTTAGTTTAATCGTGAGTAGTTAAACCTTTTAATTCGGCGAGAATAATGAAACATTGATTTATTAATCTGTGAGACCTAATTGGTTTTAAAATTGGTTCCTATTGATTTCGATTAATTCCTTGTGTTTCACGATAATTCTGATTTTATTTAAGTCTGACCAACTTAGGTTTAATTGGATTACAGTCAATTAGCACCTCCAATCCGTAATTGTTGGAATAGGGCTGATTAGTGATAAAACTACCGTGTTCGTAGTAGTAATAAATTGGTGGATTGATTATTACTAGCGTATCTATGATAATTGGTCTAAACTAAGTTCCTTCCTCTTAATGCTATTAGAATATTAAATCTAGGTCTGGCGTCTCCAGCTGTTTATCGACACAGTAAGTAGGAATTGAGGTATGTCAGTGCGTATCACAGTATCCTATAACTGGTTGGTTGATAGGGATTAATTTATCTTTGCGTCGATGATCAGAGAATTGAATTAGTGTGGATTTATTCGAGCCGAGTTACCTTTTATTGATTATTTTCTAGAGTATTTTATTTGATTTAATTTGCTTTTTAGTTGATAATTATTTTCTCAAATTTAAGGCGTGGTGGCTACACCAAATTAGGTCTTTAGGGAATTTGATGATTTTACCTGCTCTCTGTGGTTCAACCCTGCTTATCATTATACTCACTTAATTCTTGATAGTATTGCAGGAATTATTTGGTAGAATACGACGTCCACCAGTCATACTAGTATCCGTCACACTGTCGCATGGATCCATCTGCTTTCTCAGCATCGGCAGGCTCGTTTCACTCATATCCATCGCGAGGGAAACCGGCCAGCTGATTTTATGGCGAGGAAAGGATATCAGGTTCAGACGTTGACTATTTTCGATTGTTTTCTACGCCTCGTCATTTTCTTGCTCTGGTTAGGATGGATCAACTTGACTATCATTACTTTAGGTTCAGATTTCATGATGATAGCTAGTCTGTTTTGGTTTGTTTCCTTTTTGATTTAGTTTTCTTTATCTTTCGGATGTAGTCATTCTTTGGCTACATCCTGCTATGTTTCTGGTCTGTTTACTTTTGTTTTTTCCTTGTTGTTTCTGCGGGGCATTGTCATTTTTGGGCACCGTCGTGTATGGAATATTGGTTGATAGTTTATGTATAGATTGAGGGTCTGCCTAACCCCTCACCCTCTGAGTGTCTTTACTTGAAAAAAAAAAGGTCAATGCACGATTAACAATCTTTGTAATTATAAATTGTAGCTAAATTAGGGTCAATTCATGATTAATGAGCTTTGTGTTATGAATTACTATAATAACAAAGGTACATTATAAGTGATTATATATTTTTTTTCTTTTTTATGTTGGTGAGTCTTTTTTTATATAGCAAAATGAATATTTTATTAGTATTGCGTATAAATTTGCTATATAATTTTTTAAAAATAATACTTCCTCCGTCCATGAAAGAACTTCCTAGGAGGGAGTGACACGAGTTTTAAGAAAAAGGTTGTTGAGTGTATTGAGAGTAGAGAAAAAGTTGTTGAGTGTATTAAGAGTGGTGAAAATGTGTTATAATTAATATTGAGAGTTGTGAAAAAGTGAAAAATAAGTAATTATAAGTGGTGGGCATAGTCCAAAAATAGGTAGGAAGTTTTTTTGTGGACGCCCCAAAAAGAAAAGATATGAAGTTTTTTCATGAACGGAGGGAGTACTTGATAAATTAGTAAACTCTCTATACTAGATAAACTTCTCCTATGCCAACTTGAGCTAATTCAAAAAAATCACCAATTTTAATAAGATAATAATTTTTTTTTGGAGAATCACTTTATAAATGTACAGGCCCCAGCAATATTATAATTTAATACTCTTAAAATATTACAATTATAAATATTATAGTAACTTGTTAAAATATAAATATATTGTTCTTTGATTTATTTTTTTTTAAATATTGAAATTTAGGTGGATTTCATCCATAACATTTCTAATTGCATCTAAAAATTTAATATTCTCTTCACGAGTAGCAATAAAAAGTTGTGAAGAGTTATTGCCGCTTTCAATGCTTCCTTTTGCACAATTGCTTTTAGTGATATTGAATCATTTTTGGCTTGATCATACATGAATAAATCTATATGGATCAAAGTGATCCGGATCAATGAGGACAAAACAGTCACAATATTAAAAGTACAAATATGTTTAACCTTAAATACCCCTAGTAAAAGTTTACCATTGTTTTTCTTCTATATATTAAATTAAATTGAAAATTTTAATTATATATAGTATTATTTTAATTAAATAATTTAACATAGTTTTGTAAATGGAATGAAAAATTATGTATTTTAATTAAAATACATTACCATTTTTTAAAAATAAAAATATCCACTTAATGGTAATTTTAAAGAAATTTTAATG
This sequence comes from Salvia miltiorrhiza, assembly GCF_028751815.1. Taxonomy (NCBI): domain Eukaryota; kingdom Viridiplantae; phylum Streptophyta; class Magnoliopsida; order Lamiales; family Lamiaceae; genus Salvia; species Salvia miltiorrhiza. The sequence continues at coordinate 26,683,183 of NC_080394.1, read as the reverse complement.
ATGAATTATTATTCAATTGAATCAGTCAAAATTCTTATTGAAAATACTAACATTTAATGAATTTTTGTTTCCAATATACATATATATATATATATATATATATATATATATATAGGGTTTGGCTACCGTGAGAACACATCTTAAAATAAGAAATAAGAGCAATTTTCAATGTATGAATTTTATGTAGAACACGTATGAATTCGCTGTATAAAGGTATGAATTATGAAAAATAAATTTTTGCTATTTTGAATTCGAACTCAGGACCATAAATCCATCTAACATGGTTACGAATCAACCGTAGATCTTGATGATCTAAAGACTGAAAATGATTCTTATTTTATATCTTAAGAAGTGTACTTATTTTAGTTCCCCTATATATATATATATATATATATATATATAGGAGTGGGCTATAATAAAAACATATCTTTTTGTAAAAACTAAAAACGGCCGAATTCTATGTAGAACACTTATGAATTGGCTGTGTAACTGTATGAATTGCGAAAGGTCCTGAGTTCGACTGAATTCTATGTAGAACACGTATGAATTTCGCAATTCATACAGTTACACAGCTAATTCATACGTGTTCTACATAGAATTCATACATTTTAGCCGTTTTTATTTTTATTTTAAGAAGTGTTTTCACGGTAGCCCTTCCACACACACACACACACACACACACACACACACACATATATATATATATATATAGGTGGGCTATAATAAAAACACCTCTTTTTGTACAAACTAAAAACGGCTGAATTCTATGTAAAACACGTATGAATTAGCTGTGTAACTGTATGAATTGCGAAAGGTCCTGAATTCCATGTAGAACACGTATGAATTGGCTGAATTCATACAGTTACACAGCTAATTCATACGTGTTCTACATAGAATTCAGCCGTTTTTAGTTTTTACAAAAAGATGTGTTTTTATTATAGCCCACCCCTATATATATATATATATATATATATATATATAGGGGAAGGCTAAAATAAAAATCAAAGTTAGACTATAAAATAGGAACCATTTTCAACCCTTGGATCATCAAGATCTACAGTTAATTCATCACCTTGTTGGAATAATTCATGGTCCTGAGTTCGAATCCCATAGGTAGCAAAAAATTTAATTTCCATAATTCATACATTTACACAGCGGATTCATGAGTGTTCTACATATAATTCATACATTTTAATTAGTTTATAGTTTATAGTCTAAGAGGAGTTTTCTGAATAGCCCTCCCCTATATATATATATATATATATATATATATATATATATAGAAGGGCTACGGTGAAAACACTTCTTAAAATAAAAATAAAAATAAAAATAAAAACGTTTTTCAATGTACGAATTTTATGTAGAACACGTATGAATTCATCCAACAGGGTTACGAATTGTGAAAAATAAATTTTTGCTACCTTTGGAATTTGTACTCAGGACCACGAATTCATCCAACATGGTTACGAATCAACCGTAGATCTTGATGATCTAAGGGCTGAAAATTGTTTATATTATATATTTTAAGAAATATTTTTATTTTAGCCCTCCCCTATATATATATATATATATATATATATTAAAATTATGGAGTGAAAAATGTATAAGAGATAAGAATGTCATTTTATGTTGAAAATTAAATATTTATTTCATTTGATCCGGATCAAATTGATCCAAATAGCATCACCAGTATTTAAGTAGTTACAATGTATTGCTTAATACATGAATATATTAATATCTTTAGATCAAATTGAATACAATGTATTTTATAGAGGTTTTGTGCATTTCATTATTAAAAGGCGAGTTATCTTAAGATACTGTTGGATTCTTTTTAATATAGGGTTAATAGCCGGAAAATACACCAACTATTTTCGAATTTGCATATTGCACACGACCTTCAAAAATAGCTCCAGAATACACCACCTTTTAATTTAATTGTAATGTGCACATGCGTTGACCACCACCTTGATCGGTGTTGACGTGGCTGTCGAATTTTGTTGACGTGGACGATCGGCGAGGGGTAGTAATACGACGTCTTTTTGTCATGCTCTTTTAAATTAAAAATAAATAAAAAAGAGGTCGTCTGCGGCCGGAAGAAGGGTCAAAGCAGAGGTCGCCGGAAGAAGGGCCGAAGCAGATCCAAGCCCTAAAGCCCCAATTCCAGCCACTACCTCTCCTCCTCGTTTTCCCGCCGCCAATCCAAGCCCTAAAGCCCCAATTCCATTCACCACCTCCCCTCCTCGTTTTTCCGCCACCAATCCAAGCCCTAAAGCCCTAGATGGTCGGAGTTGCAGGTGTCGAGAGAGGTTGAGGGAGAGGGAGCAGGATAAAGAGCTAGAAGACCAACATCGATTGTGAGGGAGACGAGAGGAGCCGCGGAGCGAGGGCAGCAGCGTCGACTTGGAGGAGGAAGACGGAGTAGGTGAGGCGGCGGGAGTTAGCGGCGTCGATGAGGAAGTCGCAATGGCGGGGCGTCAGAGCGGGGTTGCTTGAGTAGAGGCGTTTTGGAACGAAATTAGAGGCCGTGTGGTGTGGTGGAGATGGTCACGAATCTCCGCCATAGCTCACCTGCTGCTTCACGCCCCTTGCCCCCGCCGCCGGCTGCTGGTGTTCCAGGTGGTCACGAATCTTCGACCACCACAACATCATCGCCGCAACACCACCACGGATCCCCAAATCCTCAGCCACCAAAAATCCCCAAATCCTCAGCCACCAAAAAGAAAAATCCTAGATCTGTAAATCTGCAAACCCTTGAAATCTGCTGCTGCTGAAACCCGCTTTCACCGCTTTTGAAATGACAGAAATACTCTCGCCGCCGCCCCAAATCGGGCAAGAGATTGAAGAAGAAAAACAAGGTCCAAGATCACATTTTTCTTTATTTTTTTTATTTTTTCTCCCTAACAAAATGACGCTGTTTTGAACGCGTGGCTTGCCACCGTGTAATAAATGCCACGTGTAATGCCATGTAGTTTAAAATAGTTCCACGTCATCGCCAGTCAAACATAAGAGTGGTCGGAATTTCCGCCGGGTGCAAATTGCAACTAAATCAAAATGTCATGTATTCTGAAGCTATTTTTGAAGGTCATGTGCAATATGCAAATCTGAAAATAGTTGGTGTATTTTCCGGCTATTAACCCTTTAATATATATTTCATTGGTTGTGATATTTTCAAAATAAAAACTTGGAATCGGTTACTATAGATAATTGTTATCCTTCACGATGACATATTTCAAAATATTCTTATATATATGGATGAGTTATACTAAGAATGCTATATTTCGTGAGAAATGAGAATGATTGAATAAGCCAGTATATAGTGTTGCATAAGCTGCTGTAATGACTGAATAATATTTTTACCTGTGTGCGAATTTTGGAGGGAGCGAAAATTCTATCTAATTAATTGAATTTCGTTATTTAGTCATTACAAGCAGCTTATGCAACACTATATGTTGGCTTATTCAATCATTCTCATTTCTCACGAAAGATAGCATTCTTAATATAACTTTTTCACACACACACACACACACACACACATATATATATATATATAGGGAAAGACTACCGTGAAAACACTTCATAAAATAAAAATAAAAATGATTTTCAATGTACGAATTTTATGTAGAACACGTATGAATTCATCCAACAGGATTACGAATTGTGAAAAATAAATTTTTGCTACCTTTGAGATTAGAACTCAGGACCACGAATAATCCAATAGGGTTACGAATCAACCGTAGATCTTAATGATCTAAGGGCTGAAAATTGTTTATATTTTATATTTTAAGAAGTATTTTTATTTTAGCCAAAAAATTAACAGTATTAAATAAAAAATTTAAAGATCACTTCACAGAAGACTCAAACCTAAGATCTTTGGTTTTAGACCATTTACCGTTTGACCAAAACACACTAGACATATATTCTACATTTATTGGAATTAGTTCAAATGCAAAAGGCCTGCTTCAAAGACAAAGTTTCTTCTTTCGTTTGGAGTTTCCTTTTTGTTCTCGACAAACAAAAAGATGATGTGACTTTTACTCTTTTAGTACGAGATTTTCGACTTCGAAATTTCGATAAAATTCTATAATAACGTGTGAATCACATTCAGTTATAACATTCATAAAGATAATCTCTATGTACCAATATATGAGAAATGTCAAAAATTCGAACCGTCTGTTTATTTATTTATATATGCTCTGTGTGTGAAAACCAAAAAAAAAAAAAAGTCGAGAAAAGGTTGCATCGTTTGTCTACTTTACTGCCATTTTTCTTTTTCCTTTTTTTCTCTTTGCATATATTTTATTTCAATCTTTAATTTGAAATTGAAAATCAAAGGCTGTTATCTTCTTACTTTTACAGTCAACACAACACCCCTTTCAATTTCGAATGCTTCACTTTCGTTTCCCATCTGAAGTTTTTTAAATTCTAAAATACGAGTAATATTTTCAGGGAAAAATATATATATTTTTTACTTTTAAAAAATAACATGAAATAAAAAATTAAATCCAGAATGAAAGTGTAAATGTTGTCGGATATTATTATGTTCACGAGCAGGTAAAATCCAAGGGATACGAGTTGATAAACTGAAAAGAGCTGACATTCGCTATCCGTACAATAGAATCCAATGCACTAATATTACAAGACCACTAATTAATAATCATAATTTCACAAAATATCATTACATTCTTAACTACTGCAAATAAAGTTGTCATCGAGTGGACTTAGCAACATGGGAGGACGCATTAATATTAAAGGATATGCATGAAAAAATAAGGTTATTGGTGGTCGCTAGCTTTTGCTTAAGTTGGAGTTCGAGATTTCGATGATTTAAATTTATATACTGCAAAACATGCTTTATTATTATTTAGTATTATAAAATTTTATTGTTTAAGAGAATTATTATTATATCACATGATTTTCATACTCCTTCGTTTCAATAGTAATGTCCCGGACGTCTCAATACAAATGTCTCATTCCCTTTTTGGTAATATATTCTCTCTTTCTCTCTATACCTAATATTTAAATAATTTCCATCAACTCACTTTATCTACTTTTTACACATTTCTTAATCTTCGTTCCCAAAAGCTATGGGACAATAATATTGGGACGGAGGAAGTATTTAATTAATTATTACTTTTATTGTAAATAATTTGATACTCTACATTATAGAATATCACATTGCCATTTTCTTATAGAATAAGTTAGTTTACACTTTACAGTCTAGAGAGATCTGGTTAATCTATTGTAGAAACTGCAGTATTTATTAGCTAATTAAAGGTACTGATATATTTGCTGCATTGAAATGGATTCAAAAGTATTGAGAAAATAATGTTTTGATTAAGATCTCAAAACCCCTGAAACTGGTGATGATAAGTCAAAGTTTTATCTCGTAGATTGCAGCTCAAATGTTAGGGAGCGTGCTTCTTATATTTACATGATATCAATTTGGTGAGTGAACTGATGGATTAGTCGAGCAGTCTACAAGGTCAGCTGAAGAATCGATAAGTTCTTCTAGTACTAAGAGATCAGCTGATGACATCCAACTTAATTAAAGGCTTTGCCCAATCCAAACATGCCACATAACTTCTAAAGTCCGAAGAAGGAAAAGCAAAAGTCAAGGTTGTTTTTATTCGCAAGGGTTTTTGCAAATAAGGCTACTACGAGAGGTCAAGATTACCATATCTGCATGCTATGCCATGAGAGTGGTGATGTTGTAGTGAGAGACATAGAAAAAACATAAATCAACCTACAAGGCGTGACGAAGTAAAGAAGACATTTAATGTTACAGATTTGATATTAAATGAGTATCTTGCTTTTGCATAAGAAAGTACATCATAGTACAAGGATTTCGCAGAGGCGTCTACTCATTAGCGTATGAATGCACATAATCTTGACACAGTCTTTCATTGTGTCAAACGAGAAGATTTTTCGAATCCAACGGTCGATGATTTGAAGATGTTTTCTCCAGCGAAAATATTCAAACCCTCGTCCATAAATATTTTGAGACATTCAACGGAGTGATTACCAGAAACTCTACTAATTTGATTCCACAAGTGGTCAAGCCTTCAAGCTTTCATCCATAAGATTACAACATATTTTCGAAGAAGGGAGTCCATAGTGTAAACAAACTCTGAATTGGAATTGCAAGCTCAACCTTTCCAGAATAAAGAGTACATACATTCTCTTAGTTCTAGGCATCATATTGTGTATCTTAAGCCTAGAAACGAGCACACTTCATACCCAATATTTTTATTATAACAGTGTGCTTGCTAGTTGGAGAACCCCCACTTGTACTTAATCACACCTTCAGCTTGAGACTGATGTTTGAGTAGAAGTAAGTCGTTCAGAGAGTAAGCCGCATGTAGTAAGATGGACTGAAATATGAGAATTAAAGAGTAAGCAGCAATTCATAAAACTGACTGAAATCTAATAGGTATCCAACGGTTGCAGTTTCAACGAGTCACTTCTATATTAAAAAGTGAATTTTCAGCTGGCTTAAGAAGCCCGACTGATAGGCTGACTTGCAGCTTAAAAATAAGGAATTATGAAGTTAGTAAATTCCCATGTCACAAAGGGAAGTGGATGTACGAGTTAGCTCAGAACCATTATAAACTAACTGCGTATTTACTCTCTGTATTTACTTTCAGTATTGCATGATTATGTTTCTACTTATCTTATTTGCATAACGAACAAGTAGTACAATGCATCAGCATAGAAAACTGCTTTCAGCTTTTTGATCTTAAACTGAAAACTGACAAAACTGAAAATCTGACTTAGAAAGATTTGTAAAGCGAGTAACCAACAACCACATTCCGCACAAGTGAGTTATATGTCTAACTAGTTAGCTTTTGAGTAGTCAATCACTAACTTTACTCACAGTTAGATTAGGCTTATTTGGATATCAGTAACCGTAAACTTGCTCAGGTCATATAGGATGATTAATGAGATGACGACTGCATGCTAGGCTGTATTATCTTTGTAGGGCCATGGCATGGACGACCTATCTAACCTCGTTATCAATTTGTAAGGAGGAAGCATGGAATGGAATAAGTTTTGCTTGCAACCTCTCTGTGAGCATTTACATCTCCAATTTTCCCATTGGGCGGTCAGCAAGCCCCTTAGTTGGTGGATGCTTGCCTTGAAGTATTATGCTTAGAAAAGGCAAGAGCATTTTGTTTGCTGAGTAGAGTAGAGTGAAAAGTTTGAGAGAATTTGTTTTTGGAGATTGCATTGAGCTTTTCGAAAGTGATATGGCTTAAATGTGTTGAGTTCTGGTATTTATAGCTTGAGGCTTTTCAATACGTGTAGGAGACGCTCTGCGAGTGGTAGTGGTCGTGGATGCCTCGAAGCCTTTATTGATGCGCATGTTGCCTCGGATGTGACATGTCAACTTTTTAGCCCTGTATATCGAAAAATTTGGTATGCAGTTTCAATAAGATTTGACTCTGTTGATATATTTTGAAGAGATTTGTATGCAATTTCCGAGAGTGTGTCTATTTTTATCATAAATGAGACAATAATATTTTTGAAAAATAAATCTTTGAATTGAATACATACGCAACAGGTCAAATCCATTAATTTTTGTGTAACATCCAAAATTTGGTTTAAACCATATGAGACATTTACTACAATTAAATTCAGATATTCAAACGTATAATTGATGTTGATTGCAAATCTGAAATTAATATAGTGATACAAGATGTAGTAAGATTCTATACTGAACATTTGGAAACAAGTACTCCCTCCGTCTATGATATAAACTCCTACTTACCCTTAAATATTTGTCCATGAAATAAACTCCTACTCTATTTTTTGGACAATTATGTCCTCTCTTATTCCTACATTTATTATCCTTTACCACTCATGGGCCCATCCACAACACCATTATCATTTTTCTATTTTATGTTTACTACTCTTTACCATTCATGGGCCCACCCCACAACACATTTATCATTTTTATATTCTATATTTACTATCATTTACCATTCAAGGGCCCACCTCACAATAACTTTATCACTTTAGTCAACTATCCTTATATTTCACTCAAAACACCTTTATCAATTTTCTTAGTTTCCGCGTCGATCATCAAATGAGAGTTTATTTCATGGACGGAGGGAGTAGAATCTTTTCACATGAACTCAGTTACTCATACACATGAATTTATTAAGGTGCATAAATACATGTGAGAGCATGAGTATTTAAGAGTTTTTGAGTTTCAGGGCAGTTTACTAATATTCTGGTGTAGTAATCAATAAATACCTCTTTAGTCCATAAATCTGTCGCGGATATTCTTGAAAAAACTTTAGTGTCGGCGTCTTCGAAACGACCGCAAAAGGCTGAATTAATCAATTCCTTGGGTTGCAATTTGGTTGATCACAGGGAAGGCGTGGTGGAGGAGTGTGAAACGGAGGATGAAGCAGATGTGGCTGATGTTAATCCGGTTCAGGGAAGAGCTTTGACGTGTACTCCGCCTCATGCGGGTAGGCTTGAGATGGATATGCAACACTTATGTGCTGAGAACCAAGTGTTTGATGAAACTCCAAGGAATTTTTCGCAGCATAATCATTTTCTGGAAGAGAAGGAGAAGACGAGCGATTTTAGGCAGCAGCCTGAGGATATTAGACAACAGAAGAAGAGTCTTCTTGAGCCTGTTGAAGCTGGACAACAGCAAGGTTCTCAATCTTCTCAGCGTGAGCAAGTACATCAGGTGTTTGATGACAGTCCGGAATTTCAAAATGATCTTGGTCCGCCTGTTGGGTTACGGAAGCAGACGAGTTCTGAAGTTGGGCAGTCGGTGATGCTGGAGTTAGAAGAGCAGGATGATCAGGAGAAGCATTTTCCAAATGCTTCGTCTTCGAGACAGCAAGAACATTCGAATTTGTTAGAGGAGGGGCTGCGAGCGTGCAGTTTGCCTGTTCAGCAGGAGTCTTTTGGAACTCAAACACACATGACTTATGAGGAGACGGTTCGTGATAAGAAATTGATTGCTGTTGAAGATCAAATGAAGATTGAAAGATTTCAAAAATCGTTGGGGCAGCCTAGTGCGGATACTACGGTTAAGAGAGGGCGTGGGAGGCCTCCTAAACATGAACAAGCTCGCAGTCACAACAATGCTTTGAAGCAATAGGAGGAGAATATCAAGGCTCGCCTCAGAAAATCTGTGGATACGGGTCTGAAACAAAGCAATTATGTTGTTGATCGCCATAAGCGTGGCAGCCTGAGGGTGATGGATTCGGTTGCCAATAAAAGTTGGGCGAATGAGGTGGAGCTGGCTGAGAGTCAGTCCACGACTTCCTCAACTTTTTTCTTAGGTCTTTTCTCTTTCTTTTTTAATATTAAACCACATTTAATAATAAATACCTCTTTAGTCGTCAACTGTTGAACTTGTCAAACTGATGATATAGTTAGTTTGGCAGAGGTAGCTTATCTCGGAGTGTTCCCCCTCATCTCAGTAAGTCTCGTCAAACTGACTAGTCTGCTTGCTGGTAGATCAGCCTGTCTGATCATCTTGTTGATCAGTTTGTAGATTTGCTTTGTTGATGGGAATCACTTTAGAAGTGTTGATTTTCATGCAGATAGTCTTGAATTGTACAGTTTGTCAAGCTGATGTAAGTGTTCATCGAGCATCTGCATTGTCAGCATGAGGATTGAACTGATTTCAATATTGATAAGGTTCACAGAGCTTCTTACGATGCTGATGATGTTCCCTCTTTCTCTATGGCAGATTCTTCTGATGAGTTTGGAGGAAATCTTTTTCACTTCAGCAATACTCACTTCTGGTTCATTGTCATCTTCATAGATATCATATGTTGATGTGGTAGTTGAGCTGGTATCCTTGTGCTCATTCTTGAATCAACGTTATGTGCTTCATATTTAATTTCATAATTTGAAATTTTGTACCTGATACCAAGAGTTGGTATGGTAACTGATTTCAACTATTGGTGAAAATAATTTTCTTAACAAACGAGCATGAGTCCCTTGATTTGTAGACGTTGAGTTGATATCAAGCTTGAAAGTGTTCCCCCTTGATGTAAGGTATAGACTTCTGAAGTCGTCGGGGAGAATTTGTCTGATCAGCACCATCTTGTAAGACTGATTTATATTTCAGCTTTCTTCATGAATGATGTTTGTGTTGATTTTCCTTGAGCATCAATCTTCAGCTTGGAGTCTTCACAGCTTTATGTCGTGCTAATGTATGATGCCACTTGTTGATATCATTTGTTGAGTATTTGAATATACAAATTCAATGATTCATTTGCATGACAATTTTTAATGCACTTTATGTCTCGATGATGCAGAGTTCACTGATGTTTTTGGCATGAAGTTCCCCTTCAAGTAATTACATCAGTTGTTGATATCAATTATTAAGTCTCTGTAGTTGATACCACTTGTTGGTATGCTGATTCCATTGTCTTTGGAACATTAATCATCGCTGAAGCAACTGCTGAAGGTTTCCCAATATAGGCTCGAATCCCCTATTCTTTGTGACACCCAAATCCAATTTAATTTTTAATGAATACGCATGCGGAAAAATCATGACTATAAATAAATATTTAATGAGAAAATCATGAAATAAATTTTTATTTAAAATACTTTATCCAAAATAACATTTTTAAGTAATACTAAATTCAAAATATTTGATCCGCCATTCGACCTTCCACGCGCCTCCGACCTTTAAAACCTGAAAATGTTAAATGTGGGATGAGCATATAGGGTACACTCAGTGTGGGAACATGCAATAATTGTCCAAGATAATAACACGGTAAACACATACGGTCACTTCATATATATTCTCAATATTCGCACTGTGGCAACCCAAGGACTATTAAAGTCATGGACTCTATTTACGGGCCCCTGGCGACATCCTCAAAATAAACCTCAAATCGCATTGTGGCAATCCAAGGACGGTGAAGTCCTGGACCCTATTTACGGGCCCCTAGCGATATCCTCAACATATACGTCATAACACATATTATTAAAATGGACAATAAATAACCACGGCATACATTTAAATAAATCCCACACCTGAAACTTGATCTTTGAGAATTAACTCGAGCAATTCAAATCAAAGTCAACGTTTTAGTTGCACCGCACCTAATTTGATAAAATAAAGCAATAATTTATAAATATTCAAGTAAATTTAAATAAAATTATTATACAAAATATATAATTAAATAAATTTATATATATTGCATGTAATTCGTGTGTGCTTGTGATATATATATATATATATATATATATATATATATATAATGTAAAAATGTATGAATTGATTTGTTTACCTTTACCGTGCTCGAAACTCAATTTATTTGATACTGTTTAAGAATGAGTTCATATTCTATTTATACATGAAACTTCATAGCTTTGATTAGTCACTGAATAGGTTTAGCTTTATAGATGTATAGGCCTTCTTAGTTAATTTAAAATGTTTACACGTGTACCATATTATATGGGATGTATATCTTGTATATTTTTATGCTATAAAATACTATATGTACCTTTTAGTTTAAACTCAATTTTTAATTAGTATAATACATATATACGTGTATTATGTATATTGCATGCATATAAATATAATTTTTACAAATTGATGATGGTGGTGAGAGGAGAGTTGAACCCTAAAGTTCACAAAATATTTGTGAACTAAGGCGTTTATTCTATGTTTTCTTGTTGTAAGTGGTGATTTGACATGCTTTTGGTAAATGAAAAAAATACTATTTTCCAAAAAAAAATATAAATTTTACTACATGCATAAAGTAATATTTTAATTATTTATTAGTTATAATTTATTTTTCATGCATGTATATATACATATATATATTCCTTATATAAATCAAGTTATTTATTTATTTTACTATAGATAACTATACAAATAAATATCAATAATTGTATAATTTTATATATATGTGTGTAAGTCTTATATTTAAAGGTCAAATTTTAAAATTTAAAGTCATTTTATCAATTAGGGGTGCGTCTAAACAAATCAAAAATTCAATAAATAATAATAATTTTTTTTCATCAACTAAAAATTTAATAATTTTCAGATAAAACTTGTAAGGAAAATAAATGGTTTTGGGCTGTGACAACAACATCATCTTTCTGGTCTTCTGTTCTTCCAGCATAATTTCCTTGTGCTCCTTAGCTTGAGCTGGTAGACTGGTTGAACAGATGAGTATAGTGATTGCATGAGTTTACATCTGCAGTCTGTAGCATGTCCAGAATTAGTTTGGAGTCATGTTCACCATCCACTTGCTGTCCATAAGCTTTTGCAAATGTCGTATTGGTGGATTGAAGAGCTTAATTTGTTGAGTAGTCTTTGTAAAGTTTCCACCATTCTTATTCTGGAAGAAACTATGTCGTTGATGAGCATTTTCTCTGGAGAGTTCAGCTTTGAGTAGAGTTTGTGTTGATTAGTTTGTTTTCGGTGGGTTATTTGAATGGATTAAGAAAGTTCACCTGTTGTGTATGAAGCGAGAATTTAGAGAATAACCAATGAGAAAAGGAACGCTGTTGTATTCAAAATCACGTCAAATTACAAGGTGGGATGATGCGCCCTACTTATAGAGAGATACAAAGGGGTAAAGAGGTAAATTTAGGGGGTCGCAATCTTGACCTAAACTAAGTTAGAAGAATTCCCAAGTATACTCGGAGGCAGCCCCGCCCTTGCGCTCTTTGTTCCCGGTAGAACCAACCTAGTCACCATTGTCTTTCAGCCCTGCTACTTTGGTTTCAGCCCAGCCCTTATCGCAGCGCTGTACCCATACTAGCGTGGGATTATTTTAGTCACGTTCCCACAAGTCCCTCTTTATGGCTTTCTTGCAGAGCCCTTGGGTCAACCTTTCCTCGTTATCCGAAGGTCAGTGCTGGAATCTTCAAGGCTGGGACAGTGCACATTTTACTCCTCATCATGTGTTGTTTCAGCTTCATGATAGATTTTGCAATATTTTCCACAAGCTTCTTCAAACTCCTTTTCTTATCTCTGCTGATTCTATCACCAAGCTCAATCTTGTATATCAGTTCGGAGTTCTCTTTCTTGAGCTCTTCGATTTCTTTAGCATGGCTGCCTTCAGTTTGTTGAAGCTTGTTCTTCAGATAGTCAATCTCATGCTGAGCTTAATGGAGCAGTTTGAGCATCTTCTCATGATCTATCTTGATTTGCTCAATCTTCTCATTTTCAGGGGAGGTTCCCCTGAGTTTGCTTCTTGTTATGACATAAGAACAATTTTAGATATGAACATAAATTGATGCTTAGATGTTAACTCTTACTCATTAAGCCTGTGATTAAGATCAACGAAGCTATGTTGTCTTGATAGTTGAGTGAATTGTCTTGCGCTTTGCTGGTAAAGAGGAGGTTGCCTTCATCATCTGAGCTCGATGATTCTCTGGAAGCCTTATTGATCCTTAATTTTTGAGTGCGATCATCTTGAATGAGTCTTTTGTATTTGTTGAGCTTTATTTCCATCTTCTCAAATCACTTGACCATGAGATTGTATATCTCTTTTTGTGTCTCAGCGAGGAACCATCGGACAATAGCTTGTAGTTAAAGCTTTATGCTTCTTGTTGATCACTTCTACCAGATATCCTTTGAGCTTCCTCTTCAATGAAAGAGTTTTTGATTAATAGATTTTGAACATCATCATTCACTTGTAGAAGGGTTTGATTTCTGCATGGAATTTGTGAGTTTATAATGACAGTTTATACACTATTGGATGAATGAAAAATCTTTTTGCAATAGAGATTTTCAATAGTATTTTAGACAAAAGTAGTTTAATTACAAGGAAAATTTTGAATTTCAAGTTGAATGATTTTCAAGATCAGTTGTAAAGGATCTAAACTTCATATGCAGGACTTGACTAAATCACCTGCTCTGTTGTATCAGGTGTACTTCAAAACAAAGATGTACATAACATGAATTGACAATAAAAGATTTTCGGGGATCTTTTATGAGAGACTTAAACTACAGAAGCAGTTGTCAAGAAAAACGTCTGCTCTGATACTAATTATTGATCCCGAGATGAGTATGTTCTGGTGTAGGGGGAATACACCAAATTACAGCTTTGCTCATTTTCTCAGAGTGTTAAATTGCTCAGCCCAATGTTTTAAAAATCCTTTGAGGGTTAGGAACTGAGGCGCGCCTTAGTTCCAATCCTTCAAAAATCGCATCTGAGGCTATTCTTTTGAGGCTTAAGCCTCAGTTAGAATCTGACTTTTCAGCCCAATTTGAATGGACTTTATCAATTTTAACCTAATTACTCATAGGCTTTATCTTTATTCCTTTGTAGAATTTCTGCTTTTCTCCCCTACTATCCACTACATCTCTGCTTCGAGTTTGGGAGCCTGGACCCATCTCTGACCTTCAGCTGTCCGGCCGTCGTCCGCTCGTCGATGTCGTCTGCCCGCCGTCCACGACCGACAGCCCAGGTGCGTGACGTTCGTCTCCCTTCCGGCGAGAGTCGCGATAGTCCAGCCGGGTTCCAGCACCAGCCTTCGCGCCAGCCCCTTCCGCCGCGGGTAGCAGCCTTCCAGACCGTCCTTCGCGACAGCCCAGCCGCCGTCGGGTCACCCTCACTCTTCGATGATTTTCCCTCTGCTATCGCTCTCCACACCTTCATGAAAATTGGGGATCTTGATTGCGCGCAAGGTGTTTGATAAAATGTCTAAGAAGGATATCATATGTTGGAACACCTTAGTCATACGTTGATCGGAAAAGATGACGTCGCCGATGACTGGAGTTCATGCAGCCGCCTCCATGGCTGATATCAGAGATCCCTCCTGCCTCGCTATGCCGAAAATATCGGCGAACTTTGACCCGCCTCGCCGTGAAACATCAAGCCCGACTACGGTTTCGCCTAATGCTCGTGGAAAATCCACGATATCTCAGAGCGTCACAGCGGATGTTGCTGCTAAAGAAGTAACTGCTACGATTCAGAGTGACAAGCCATCATACGCAAAGGTTTTGGGACCGAGTTCGGTCCGTAAACAAGATGTTCCGGCGCACATGTTCTGTGCGCTTAAGCCGGAGAAACATGGGGAGGAAATTGCTCTCACCATCCCCTCAGCACTTTACAAAAAACAGGTCGAGGAATTTAAACATGCTTTGATCGGGAGAGTGCTTCTTCGCAAGGGAGAGAAACCCAAACCCAACTTGGAACTCAAACAAGATTTGCAGAAGTTATGGAACATTCAAGAGAGCTGGCGTCTGATTGCTATGGGAAAAGGCTTCTTTATTTTGAATTTCTCGATCCCAGAAGACAAAGCTAGAGTTAAACAACATCTGTTATGGGAACTGCCGTCCGGATCGGTTCGAATAAGGGAATGGACAAAAATTTTCGACCCCTATCGTGAGATCTCCTCGCTTTGTCAGGTATGGGTTCGAATATATAATCTTCCTGTCGAATGCCGTCATCTTGAGGTTATTGCTGGGATTGGAAGACATATTGGGCTACCTTTAAAGCTTGATAAAGCTTCGATCCAAGGGGAGTTTGGACACTTTGCTCGAATATTAATTGAGGTCGATTTATCTCTTCAGTTGCCGGATTCGCTGCTAATTAACTGTGACGAGGGCTCCTTTTATGTCGAATTTAGCTACGAAAATTTGCCTCATTATTGTTCTCGATGCAAGATCACAGGACATACGATTTCACGATGCAGAAAGGGGGAAGCAAAGAAGCCGGCTTCGGCTCCTGTTAGTAAACCCCAAGAGAAAGAGAAAGGAAAGGAAGAGAATCGTTGGAGGGAGAAGGAGCAACCGGAAAACTCAACTCATTCGGCAAAAGGGGTGGATGAGTCGCTGACACAACCTTTGGAAGATTTGTATGGGCCAGATCTTTTGGAAAAAGTCTTAGTTCCCACTGATGATGAGTTAAGGAATGAGGAAGAGCAACTTGATACGGAGAATTCTGACTCAGAATCGGACGGTTACACGAGCTCTGCAGCTGATACGGTTTTTGACGAACAAGAATTTGAGAATCAAGCTTTGGAGACTTTGCAAGATATTGCTGTACCAGCCCCTTCGCCCAAGCATGATCAGGTTGTTGAGCATAGCGACGCTGTGGCAGCAGATATGATACAGCCGGTTCCTCGCACTCCTACTTCTACTGATACAATGATTGAGAGCTCTCATATGCGGGAGTCCGAAATTGTGCATAAGGGAGCAGACAAAAGAATTAATTTACAAGTTCTGGAGACAACCATGAAAGTGAACAGAATTGCAAGTACTGTGGATAACAAATGCCCGGAGTTGGATCCGCCGCTTAAGAAACGGGGAAGGCCACCAGGACAGAAAAAGAAAGTGTCAACTCGACCAGAGGATAGCATCAAAGAGAGACTCAGAAAAACGGAGCAGCTGGACAACTCTCGGCCATCTTCAGCTGAGCTGCTAATTAACAGACATTTGACAGAAGCGATCGCTTCAGGGCAGAAACCGAGGGATTTTGCCATCATTAAGGAAAAAAATACCAGCATGCAAACTATGAATAATGTTTCTGCAAAGAGTTGGGCTAGTGAAGTGGAACGGGAGGATGCCCGATCCACACATCATCAATGATTTTAATGAATATCCTTGTTTGGAACGTCCGGGGGCTTACGGACGAGTCTAAACTCATACTCAAAGAGCACTGTCGATCTTTCTCCCCTATGGTGATGGGCATCATTGAGCCTAAAGCTAAGTTTTCTAAAGTTCCTGCTTCTTTTTGGAATTCCCTTAATGTTGTTCCTTGTCATCAAAATGCGAGAGTGAATAAACGTTCTAATATTTGGTGTTTTGTTCATCCGAATGTGATTACTACTGTTGTTTTCTCTTCTGAGCAGGTGGTGACTCTGGAGTGCATTCTTAATAACTGTAATTTCAAGGTGGCGATTGTCCATGGGGCGAACTCTCATATTCTGCGCCGAAGACTTTGGATCGATCTGTTGGACCATGTTAATGGTCCCTCTATTTTTATTGGCGACTTCAATGCGGTCAAAGGTGCTCATGAGCGTAGCAGTGACTGTATGCCGAGTGCTACCTCTTGTCAGGAATTCAGGGAGTTTATTGAAACTACTGGTTTTATTGAACCGCCTTCGGTGGGTCTCAAGTTCACTTGGTCTGGTAGACGTTTTATGCCCTCTCATGTTGAATCGACTATTGATCGGGCTCTTATTTCTGAGGAGTTTGTGGATAGGTGGGCTGACGTACATTTGCAGGTCCTTCCTAGGATCTCCTCGGATCATTCGCCCATTATTTTGCGTTGCAGCAGTTCTATTGTTACAGGTCAGAGATTTTTTAAATTCCTGCATATGTGGACGCTTCATGGTGGTTTTCATGATTTGGTTGCGGAGTCTTGGAAGCAGAATATGGACAGCAACTGCCCTATTTTCGCTGTCATGATGAAACTTAAACGTCTTCGTGGTGATCTGAAGATTTGGAATAAAAATGTGTTTCGACAGGTGGACAGCATGATTACGGAAGCTAATGCGGAGTTGTTACATGTTCAGGGTCAGATTGCGTCGCAAGGTTACACTGAGGAGCTTTTTGACGCAGAGGTGGCTATTCAAGCTAAAGTTAATACGGCCCTCGCTAGACAGAATAGTTTGCTCCAGCAGAAAAGTAGAGTGACTTGGTTGCATGATGGTGATAGAAATACTGCCTTCTTCCACAGTATGCTGAGATACAAGAGAAAACCTCATGTGGTTTCTCACCTTAATATTGGGGGTAATGTGGTTTATGATCAGGTCACGATCAGTCAGCACATTGTGCAATACTTTTCCAATCTTTTTGAAGAGGATAATCATGCTGATGTTGACATTGTGGAGATTGAGGCGAATATTGATTCTGTTCTTGATGATTATCATAATGCCCTCCTCACAAAAATCCCCGATGAGGCTGAGATCACGGCGGCTGTTGTTGGTATGGATGCCTCTAGTTCGCCTGGTCCTGACGGCTTCTCTGGAAAGTTCTTTCATCACTGTTGGGGAATTATCAAGGAGGATATCTTTAGGGCGGTTCGCACATTTTTTCAGAAATCTTACTTACCGAATGGTTGTAATTCAAGCCGTATGGTTCTGCTCCCCAAGAAAGAGGAAGTCCAATCGGTCACGGATCTTAGACCAATTGTGCTCTCTAACTTCTTCTATAAAATTATTCCCAAGATCCTTGCCACGCGGTTGAGTGTTGTGGCCGCCAGATATGTGACAGCTAATCAGTTTGGCTTCATTAGTGGACGTTCGATTCATGATTGCATTATGCTCGGTTCGGAGGGGGTGAATTGCATGCGGCGCACCGGGGGTGGCATTAATATGGCATGTAAAATTGACATCACTAAAGCTTTTGATACTCTTCGTTGGGATTTTCTTCTCAAAGTGTTGAGAGTGGGAGGCTATGACAGTAAGTTTGTGAGATGGATTGATATCATTCTTCGTTCGGCACGTCTGTCCATTTTATATAACAGCAGCTCTCATGGCTATTTTGCTTGCTCCCGGGGTGTTAGGCAAGGTGATCCTCTGTCGCCTATCTTGTTTGGTATTGCTGAGGATGTTCTGAGTTCTCTTTTTCACAATTGTGTTGCTTCCGGTCAGCTTGTTCCCATGAGTATGAGACGTGGGAGTCTTTTTCCGACGCATCTTTTATATGCGGACGACATTCTTCTATTTTGTAAGGCGACGGTGGATAATGCTGCTACCATCAGGAACATCTTGCATGTTTACGGTTCGATCTCTGGTCAAAATTATAATCCGGCTAAGTCCAATATCTTCTTTTCTGATAAGGTCTCTCACTCTTTGAGACGGGCCATTGGACATCACCTGGATTTTCGGATGGGGGTTCTGCCTTTTCAGTACCTAGGTGTTCCTCTTTTTGTGGGGCGAACTCGAGCTTCTTTTTTTCGTCCGATTCATGATAAGATTGTGAATAAATTTTCCAGATGGCGTGGGAAACATTTATCGATGGCGGGTCGGATATGTCTTGTTAAATCTGTTATTCAGAGTTCTCTAACTCACTCCATGATGATTTACAGGTGGCCTCGCTCTCTGTTAAAGGAGTTAGATGCACATTGTCGCAACTTTATCTGGACTGGGAATGCTCAGAAGAAGCCCAACTGCACGGTGGCTTGGGATATAATTTGTGCTATCAAAGAGGAAGGTGGGTTGGATGTTAGATCTTTCTCTATGATAAATAGTTGCTTTCTCATGAAACGGGCTTGGAAAGTGATTTGTGGTACGGATTTTGGTTATGACATCATGCGCGACAGGTATCTCACGCCGTTTGGTCAGACTAAAGCGGTTGCTGCCCCTTCTTCAATCTGGATGAGTCTCCGCAACGAAATTCCTCAATTAATCAGTGATACTTATTGTAGTGTCGGTAATGGCCAGTTGGTTAACTTCTGGACAGATGATTGGTTGGGTTTTCTGATTGCTGATAAATGTGGTGTCCCTCACTTCATGCGAGATTTTCTTACTCAGTCGGTTGCTGAGTACTTTTATGATGGTATCTGGCATTTTACTCAAAGTTTTGTGGATACCTTCCCTGAGATTGTTTGTAAGATCATTCTTGCTCAGGTTGGTGATGATTCTGATATTCGATATTGGAAGCCGTCTCTTCATGGGAATGTTACTTCGGCCTTGGCTTTTTCTCATCACTGTCACAGATTTCCTAAAGTCAAATGGGGGACTTGGCTTTGGGAGAAGCATATTCCGGTACGTCGTTCTCTGGTTAGTTGGCGGATCCTTCAGGGCAGAATGCCGACTTTTGACAGGCTTATTCAGCATGGTTTGATTATGCCTAATCGTTGCGTTTTTTGTATGGCTGAAGGGGAGTCCATGGATCATATTTTTTGGCAGTGCTCGAAGGTGCGCCCTCTTTGGCACAAGTTTTTGGATTGGTTTCAGCAGGCTCATATGTTGGATGCTTCGGACATTCACAGTTTCTTTGTTTACGCTTGGAATCAGAAGATGAGTCCTCAGATTGCTTGCTTCTGGAAAGCAGGAATCATTACTTTGATTTGGAGTTTGTGGAGTCAACGGAACAGATGCATTTTTGAGGATGAGAGCTTTGCCCCTATGCGTTTCCTGCAGGTGGTCAAGGTATCTTTTTTGGATATGGAGAATAATTTCACTAAATTAGGTTCAATGCATAATTCTTGTGATGATCTTTTGGTGGTTAAAAATATTGGGGTCAGACCGCGGGCGTATCCTCCGCCGGAGTTTATCAATGTTTATTGGTGGCCTCCCGTCAATAATTGGATTAAGGTTAATACCGACGGCTCGGCGCTTGGTGCTCCTGGCAAGATCGGTGCCGGAGGTGTCTTCAGAGATAAGTTCAGTTGGGTCAGGGGTTGCTTTCATGTGAAAGGAGGCATCGGTTTTGCGTTTGAAGCTGAACTTCTTGCTGTGATTACGGCAATTCAGATTGCTCATGCAAGACACTGGCGTCAACTTTGGATTGAGTCTGACTCAACCTATATCGTGCATCTCCTGGATGAGAGATCAACCTCGGTTCCGTGGCGCTTTGCGGCTATTTGGAAAAGGATTCTTTTGCTCCTAAAGGATTTTCAAATTCAAATTTCTCATATCTATCGCGAGGGGAATAAAGTGGCTGATATTTTAGCCACAGATGAGCGACATGAGGGCTGGTGGCCTCATGAGATTGAGGTGATTCATGATGCTGTTAGACTGGATATTTCTTGTCATAGTCATATTCGGATCGCAGGTTAGCTGGAAGTTTATGTTTGGATGGCGATCGTGGGAGGGGCTGCATTGATGAGCTGCGCTGCGGCTTTGGTTTCTGGAGTTGCTTTTGGCATGGTCGTTGCTTGTTGGGCAGATCGCGCAATCGGAGATTTCACAGAGTTTTTTGCGGGGTGAGAGCCGGGTTGGTTTGGGGACGATGGTTAGGCCGGAGTTCCGGAAAATTAACCCTCCGCTCTCGCCCCCCTTCTTTTCATTTTTTTAGACGGGCACTCTTTTTCCTTTCTACGGTCTTTCCCTATGGGTTTTCCGTAGAAAGGTTTTAACGAGGCTCGGCCCTTAGTCTGCTTCTCCTGTGCTCTCAAGGGTTTCTTTGGTTTTTTTCTTTTCCTTTATTAATAAAATCGCAGTTTAATATAGTAAAGCCTTACATATTATTTTTAATTAATACCTAATAGTCTAATATACTATGGTAAGACAAAGAGTCACGTAAACACTACAACAAGAATCAGAACGTCGCTTCATCTCTTCACTACAACTCGCCAGTGTCCATTGGTCTGTTCTGCTTCAGCGATTCAACTTCAACCTTCCATTCACAGTACTTCTTCAACAAAAGGTAAAGTTCTCACTTCTTAGTTCTACTTTCTAAAATCTTCATCTCTGATTATGCTTGCCTCAAATTCTGCTTAAACACAAAACTTTACTCTATAACTTTCTGAAATCTTAATCTCTGATTATGCTTGCATCATGCAAATCTTGCTTTACACCTTCTTCTACTTGAATATGCTATACATAATATAATACACAAAATTATTGTTTTCAGATTATGATTCATGTTTCCTGCTCCATACAAAATTATGTTACAAACTTACAATTTTTATTTATTCCCGTTATGATGTTCTTTCAAATCTTTAGTATTAGCTGTATTATTAATTATTATTATTTCGTTATGGTATTTGAAGCCTTCGAATCTTCAATATGAGTGGCTCACAATGGAAAGACCCTGCATGGAATTATGCAATTCCAATGGAAGTGCCGACAGAAGGTGCAAAGAAAGGATACAAATATTTGAAGTGCAAATTTTGTAGTAAGGAAATCAGGGGGAGTTAAGAGAGTCAAGGATCATTTGGCTTGCAATCAGAAGAACGTGGCTCCCTGTTCACGCGTACCTGATGACGTTAAGAACTCGATGAACGAATATTTAAAAGCATTTGCGGAATTAAAACACACCAAACAATGAGAATTCGATGATATGGTAGATGGTGGAGCCTATTTTGGTGTTGATCTGCCCAAAGATTCATTCCCAGCAGGCATCGAGAGAGGTAGCAGAGGCCCTATGGATCGATTTCTTGCTAATGAGTTAAAAGATGGCAAAGTAGTCCCTCCAAGTGCAACGGCTAAAGAGCACCGTAGTTGAATTTGTCTAGATATTGGGAGGTTCTTCCTTGAGAACACAATCCCATTTAATTGCGTTAGAAGTCCATTGTTCGTTAGCATGGTGCGCTCAATTGGGTTTTACGGTCGAGGATTGAAGCCTCCATCAATGCATGAGATGAGAACATGGATCCTCAAAGAAGAAGTAAAGACGACATCTGACATTGTAGATGAGATCAAAGCAACTTGGAACACAGGAGTTTCATTGTTATCGGATGGTTGGTCAGACATGAGAAACAAAAATCTGATCAATTTTCTCGTTAACAATCAATATGGAATAGTGTTTTTGAAAACTGTGGATGCAAGTGACGTTGTGAAAAATGCCCAGAAGTTGTTTGAGTTACTTGATGAAGTTGTTGAAGAAATCGGAGAGGAGCATGTTGTGCAGGTGATAACAGATAATGCAGCCGCATACAAAGCGGTCGGGCGTTTGTTAATGGAGAAGAGGACTAGCTTATATTAGACTCTGTGTGCAGCCCATTGCATTGATCTAATGCTTGAAAATATCGGGGAACTGCCACAACACAAGAATGCTTTACTTAAAGCAAAGAGGGTAACTAATTACATCCACAACCATAAGTGGATTTTGAGCTTAACAAGAAAGTTTGCTACGAAAGATCTTCTCCGACCAGCTGCCACTCGATTCG
The DNA here is from genome assembly GCF_028751815.1 of Salvia miltiorrhiza. Lineage (NCBI taxonomy): Eukaryota > Viridiplantae > Streptophyta > Magnoliopsida > Lamiales > Lamiaceae > Salvia > Salvia miltiorrhiza. The sequence goes on along the minus strand of NC_080394.1, from coordinate 26,660,444 downwards.
CGACTGCCTATCTTACATTGGAGAGCATGTATGAGTTGAAACAGCCGCTGCAGCAGATGTTCATTTCAAAAGATTAGACAAGATGTGCGTGGGCAAAAAATGATGAAGGAAAAGCTGTGATAAAAATTATCATGAGTGATAATTCATTTTGGGCTAGTGTGGTTTATTCTATTAAGACCACAAAGCCTCTTGTGGATGTGTTGAGAGTGGTTGACGGTGAAAGGGCACCGGTGATGGAATTTATCTACGCTGCTATGGATGAAGCCAAAGAAAAGATAGCCAAGTAGGTGCCTACAAGGAGATTTGGAATATCATCGATGATAAGTGGGAGAAGTAATTGCACCGTGACCTTCACACAATTGCTTATTATTGAATCCACGATTTAGATGGAGTGAGAATGTTTCCGAGCATGCGGAGATTAAAAAGGGGTTGTTTAATTGTATGGAGATGATGATCAAGGATAACGACACTTATTTGAAGGTCGATGTCCAACTTGACGAGTATAAAAACAAGAGAGGGTTATTTGGCTCGAGAGCATCTATGTCAACATACACATCTTGTGCACCTGGTTAGTAGTTAGTTTAGCAATTAATTATTAATTACTTATCTTAACTAGCTTATTTGTGCTTAATCTAATCATTATATTATATTCAACAGTTGATCGGTGGGAACATTTTGGAGATGAAGTTCCCCATCTCAAAGCATTTGCAAAGAGAATTCTTGGGCTTACTTGCTCGGCCTCGGCTTGTGAACGTAACTGGAGTACATTCAATCAAGTGCATACAAAGAAAATGAATCGTCTAAGCACATGGCCCTCAACAAGTTAGTGTACATTATGTACAATAAACGGTTGAAGCATAGACATTTGAAGAGGCAATTAAGAAAGGAGAAGGACGATCCTTTGGTTGTTGAAGACGTAGCTTCCGATGATGAGTGGATAGCCAATCCAAATGGCGAAGATGATATTGATGTTGATGATGCTAACTCCGATGATATTGAGGCAGATCATATGGATGAGGGGACAAGTTCTTCCATACCAAGAAAGAGAGGAAGAAGTGAAGTATCGAAGAAAAGTACTTTTAAAAGTTAGTTTTAATTAAAAGTTATTGTATGTTCTAATTATTTACTTATTTATATTGATATGTTTAAATGTAGGACTAGAAAAAGAGGTTGGGCATAGACTTGTGGATGAGGATGAAAGTGGAGGAGATGATGATTATTAAGTTAGATTATTAGTTATAAACTATAATATGGTTTTTGGACTTGTGGTGGTATTAGTTATTTTGCTATGAACCTATTATTATATAGCTTATAACTGTAAGTTGATATTCTATTATAGCTTTTGACATTATGGTATTAGTTATTTTGTTATGAACTTATTATATTTATGAACCTATAATTTTTCTTAAAGGCTTACGCCTTGAATCGGTTCCTACGCCTCATGGTACTACAAGAAAACATCTCAGTTCCCGATTTAATTTTTTAAAACATTGGCTCAGCTGATAATGAGTAAGCTGATTAAGACTGATCAACTAGCTGACTAATGAATCAGTTCAGCAAGGTAAAGGCTAGCTGACAGACAACGAAAACAATTGTTCAATAAGATAAATCAATTAGTAACACTATTGGCTCGTGCTCAGACTTAGACTCACTCATGCCACGTCAGCCCTAAGATCAACAAGCTAAAAGCAATGTCTACCTTAAAACGAAGTGAATTTTGTTATAAAAAATGGTAAAATAAAAGATAAAATTTCAATTTTTTTTAATCTAGTTTTTCTATTTTTTTTAATGAAAAGAATAATTCAAAGTAAGTCCAATATTACTAAATTTATTTGAAAAGAAAATAAATGAGTAATAAACACTTTTTAATATAATAAGAAATGGCTTATTGCTCCTTATATTTATCTATTTTATTTTAAAAAATTCCTACACACAATATATGATGAAAAAAAAATCATTATTATTAAAAATATTCACAGGATATATATTTAGACAACATATATCGAACTTTATCTTGAGTCAGAACTAGTTTTGGGTCTATATAAGATGATTGACAGCATAGAACCATCTACACAGTCATTGAAATATATATATATATATATATATATATATATATATATTGGGTTCCCGTAGTACCATGTCCTTAGATAGTACGTAATACCCAATCTTGACCATACATTTTGGACACGTGGCGTATTGGTGATCGTCGTCTACCACCAAATAATTCCTGCAATCTTACTAAGAATTAAATTAGTATAGCAATAAGTAGGGTCGAACCACAGTGAACGGATAAATGCAATCAATTTCCTAAAGGTTAAGTTTGGTGTAGCCACCATGCCTTAAATTGGAGAGATTAATTATAAACTAAGAAAAACAATAAATAAACTAAATAGCAAACAAGAGATAAATCAAGAATAAAACGGATTCGGCTTCGAATAAATCCACACTAGTCACTGTTCTGATCATATACGCAAAGATAAATCAATTCTTATGGACCAACTAGTTATAGGATACCGTGAATGCAGCGGACGTACCCCAGTTCCACTTACTTATCGATAGTCAGCTATTCCACTTACTTTATTGATAGTCAGCTGTAGACGTCAAACTTCACCATTTTCCTTATTAAAACATAACCTAGCTGTAGACGCCCAACCTAGATTTAGTGTTTCAATAGCATTAAGATAAGGAACTCAATTTAGACAAATTATCCAAGAAACGCAAGTAATAATTCATCTACCAATTTATTCCCTACTACCGATACGATAGCTTCGTCACTAATTAGCCCGATTCCAACAATTACGAATTGGGGGAACTAATTGACACTAATTTAAATTAACTTAAGGTAATCAGGCTCAAGCAAACCAGATTAAAGCACTTTGCTCAGGAAACAAATCAAAATCCAATTGAATCAATTAAACACACAATTAGATCTCACAGATTTTAGACTAGTGCTTTATTATTCTCACTGAATCAAGAAATTAGCTACTCATAGTATCAAAATAAAACACAATAAAACCAAATAAAACAAACATAATTAATAATCGAATAAACTGAAATAATAAGCTGTTACCGATAACACCGTACCGATCAAAATCTTGAAATCTAATAATAAGTCTAAACTACGAAAATAAAAGAAAACGAAGGAACAAATCTCTCAAACAAATATTTTCTTCTTTCTGCCAAATCTTCTGTCTTGCCGTCCCCAAATTTCAAAAACTCCAGCCGCCAGATGATAAGCTAATCAAATAAAACTCTTAACTCAAAATCCCCACTTGCGTCCTAAGCTTCCTAATGTCCGTCCTAAAGTAATTCCTAACCTTAAAAACAATTCTAGGGCACTATCAACTTAATAGGCCAAAATAATTAAGTTTTAGCCCACTAATTGATCCGCCACTCTTATGGCTTCAATTGCCTGATTATAATAATGATGATTACATATTAATATGCTAATCCGTATATAAATGAATCATGCCAAATCTCATTCCAATAGAAAATCTTTCTTTTCATCTTTCTTCTATCCATTCCATCAACATCAATTTCTTCAATTCCTGCACTAAAAATCACCTAAATGTGTATATTAAATTCCATTAAAACACAAATAATCCAAGAATATGAACAACTAAAATACACATATCACGCATCAAAATTGTGACACGTGACAAGAAGGTTCCAAGGCAAAATCTGAAGAGGGGTAAAATTGGAAAACAAAAATTGGATATTAAAAATAAAAATTAAATATTTTTTTAGATTTTATCAAAACATATATATATATATATATATATATATATATTACATGCATATAATTTCACACAAAAATGCATAAAGTCTCACACATACATAACTTTTAACAGAAAAATGCACTTATTTTTACAAATTTGGTATTTGGGGTGGCAAAAATTACCAGATTTTGTAAAAATGAAATGCATTTTTTGTACAATTTAATGCATTTTTATATGAAACTTTATGCATTTTTGTGTGATTTTATATGGATGTGAAACATGTTTGTTTGTTTTTTTCGTGGGGGGAGGGGGTGGGGTAGGGGGTGATGGTGGGGAGGGTTGGGGGTGGGGTAGGGTGGGGTGGCGAAAATACCAAATTTGTAAAAATGAAATGCATTTTTCTGTTCAAAGTTATGCATTTTTATGTGATATTATATGCATGTAAAGTATGTCAATTTTGAGAAAATTTAAAAAATTATTATTATTATTATTATTATTATTTTTTAATATCCGAAAAATATATTCCGATTTTACCCCTCAATAGATTTTGCTTTGGAAGCTCCTTGCACGTGTCACAATCTTAATGCGCCACATGTCCAAAATGTGTGGTCAAGATTGGGTACTACGTACTAGTTAAGGACATGGTACTACATGATTCTATTCATATATATATATGAGAAATGTATTCCCTTCGTCAATGAAAATGAGTTTCATATCATAATGGATACGAGTTTTAATAAAGTTGTTGTAAATAAAATAAATGTGTACTTTGAAGGGATAATAAAAAAAATATTCATACAAATTAAAAAGTAGAATAAAGATAATTCAAAAAGTGATAGTTCAAAAAAATAAATGAGATTTTTATTTTTGTTTCTGAAATAAAAATGGGTAAGTAGAATTATTTTTTGTAGGGTGAGGGAGTACAATTAAGTAGCAAAGTGCTTGCTTTAAAGTGATAGAGTTGCGGGTTTAATTCCCTGTTCAGAGCACATGAAAAATAACAACTGGCAAATTTCTATGATATCAAAATAAAACAAAGCAAGATTTTATAATGGCTATAAATACGGCTTTATGTAAAGTCAAAGTGAAGCACAATATATCACCTCTATATTTCCCACATCCAAATCCAAATCCAAATTCCACTTACTCTCTCTCTCTCTCAAGAAAGAAAGAAAGAAAGAAAGAAAAACATGGGAGAAGAGGGTGAAAATGAGGCAAGTTTTCCTACACTAAAGCTCGCATTTGCAGAGATGCCCGAATCGCCGGAGCATCCATCAACGCCGCCGTTCCAAGCGTCAGCCACCATCCCGTTCAAATGGGAGGAGCAGCCCGGGAAGCCACGTCACTGCATCGCCATCGCCCGACCCGAACCCGCCAAGTCGCTGGAGCTCCCGCCCTGCATGAACCCGGCCGACAAATTTACCAAAACGCCCTCCCCCACCACCGTCCTCGACGGGCCCTACAACGTCGCCCGCCCCAAATTCTCGTCGTTCCGATTCACCAGAGACGGCGCCGACTCCTTCGGCAGCCCCGAGGGCACCGCATTCGAGGCCCTGCTCGGCGCCAAGAAGGGGAAAGGGAGAGGGTTTTTTGGTAAATTCAAGGGGGGTAAGAGGGAGGTTGGCGGCGGCGGTAGTTGCAGATTTTCGCCGTCGGCGGTTAGTAGTTGTGACAGCGAGGATATGTTTGCGGCTGTCAAGAATAACTGTGGGGTGCAAATCAAGAGAAATGGAAGCTTCTCCAATATTTCTCATGCTAAGCCTACCCAATTATGGGTAAGTTTTCATTTCACATTTTATGTTGATAATTTACATTGTTTTTTCACCAATTAATTAAAAAACATTTCGTGTTATTTTTAGATATATTATTGGTTATGATGATCTTTGTTTTTTGAGGAAACAATTGTTTATTGGTAATTTAATTTAAGCTATTAAATGAACAATATAAATAAAAATATGGAGTACTATATTACTCCCTCCGTCCCGTTAATCATGACTCAAAACTTTTCGGCACGGGTATTTAGGAGACAAAAATTAAGGGAAATAAGGTGTGAGTCATATAATTAGTGTTATCTTAAATTGATTTTAGTAGTTGTTAATCAAGTACACAGTATCTACAATACCGCCATTTCCCCCCCAAAATCCGGTGCCGGCGCCGCCACTCTTAACACCGGCGAGGTTACAACCACCATCTACAACACCACCATTTTCCCCCAAAATCTGCAACAGAGCCAACAACACCATTTTCCCCAAAAAATGCTCCGATTAACAGCAACAGAGCCAACAACAACAGCAGCAAAAATCAACACTCAAAACTTCAAAATCAACAAAAATCAAAAATTAAAATTTCAAAATCAAAACAACCAAAATCAGAAATCTGTTTGGATAGAGGTAGTGGAGGGTGGAGGCGGTGGAACCTCTACAAAAAGAAATCTTAGGGTTTTGCAGTGGAGGCGGCGTGGGAGGGTGGTGGAGACGCGAGGCGGTGGAGGGTGTTCGAGGCACGAGGCAGGAGGGTGGTGGAGGCGGTGGAGGCGGCGCAGGAGTCGAGAGGCCTGAGGGTGGTGGAGGCGGTGGAGCGCGCAGGAGGATGGTGGTAGCGGCGCAGGAGACGGGAGGGTTGAGGGTGGTGGAGGCGCGCAGGAGGATGGTGGAGGCGGTGGAGCGCACAGGAGAATGGTGGAGGCGGCGGAGGCGAGAGGTCCGAGGATGATGGAGGGCGCAGGAGGGTGGTGGAGACGGTGGAGGAGGCGAGAGGCTTGAGGGTGGTGGAGGATGGTGGAGGCGGCGCATATGAGAGAGAGAGAGCAGAGAGCGGCGGGAGGGGGGTTGGGTAGATTTAGGGTTTCTAATTTTGCCTTATATAGTTGCCTTAATTAAGTTGTTAATAGTTCCTTAATTATGTCCCAAAAAGGAAACGAGCCAAGTAGCTTGGGACGGCCCAAAAAGGAATACGAGCCATGAATAATGGGACGGAGGGAGTATAATATTATCGAGTTCAAATTAAAAAGTTACAATAAAGTCAAAGTAAGGACTATAAGAAAGAATATCCCTTCTAGAAACTACGTAAGCGATGGCGATATATTATGTGTTTGTGTAGTTAAAAATTCTAAAATTATCTTTTACTGGACGATTGATGTTCCAATGTGCAAGAATCTAAGTAACCTATTTTAATTGAAGTAGTTAGTTATAGCAGTTGGAATTAATACATACATTAATAATAAATAAACCTGCTTCGTAGAGATATAGGATTTGGCTGGGAAAATGTATACTAAATTTTAATTGTAGAAAATTGTTACTCCGTATATTTATATGTACAGCAGTTTTGATGGTTTTTTTATTTATATACTTGTTCTCATAAATACAGTTGTCACTGAGATTCATTACTATTATCATTATTTTTTGGCATATAGTTGCAAAATTTAATACAGTCATGTGGGAGATATAAAGGAGGGGACCCTGACTATAACACCATAACCTTAAGTTTTCAACAGATAATAAAACATAAAATAATTGTTGAAAACACAGTCCATAATTTTATCAATGGTAGGCAGAATTCTGCAGAACACAGGCACTCACAGCTGTGAATTACTGTTGTTAGATTTGAAAGACGAGAAGAAATAGTGGGTCTGGGTTTATTTTTATTTTTATATTTATCTCATAGTTCTTTTATTATTTAATGGTATATATTAGCTAACTCTTTGCTTCTCTATACTTAATTACAGACTAGTTTTTGTCATGGCATAAAGCAAGTCATACACTGGAAAGGCAGCAAGAAATCAAATAAAGAAGGTCGGAATTCAAGGAGCGATATGTAATGAATTGTATAAATCATTAGCAAAAAGCAAAAAAAATGAGGTTCGAAACTCTTGCTGTTTCGAACTGATGTTAATGTTTGCTGAGGCTATTAATATTAACATAAATATATAATTTTGTGACTTATATTCCTTTTTCATACCCATTTTTCCCAAGCACTCTTGAATTTTACTGTAACTTTACTCTGTAGTGAATAATAATTTAATGCTAATTCCTGTTTTGTGGTATTTTATTTCCCAGAACAATAAAGTAAATAAGGGAAGAAAACAGTTATAATCCGAAAGTAAAAATGGGAATACAAATTTTACCATTTGACGGGCCGGTCACAAAATAATTATCACAAAATGAGAAAGCCCTATGCCATAATAGCGTCACATCCAAAAATAAAACAATATGTAGTTATTTTACATTATAGAGCAACATGAAGATTCCAACTAGAGCAATGGATAGTTGGCAGCAAGAAACAGAGATTTTATTAATGAAAAACAAAATAAAAAGAACATACAACAATCATGGAACTGAAGATTTGGTGCAGTGACAAATAAGTTTTACGATCCTTTTACAATGTAGAATGTAAAAGATACATTTATGGAACATACAGATTTCAGTTAAATTTATTCTCATGGAGCTGCAGAAGAACAGAAAAATCGCTGAAGCTGATATTTATCTCTTCTTTTCAATCATAGTAGCAACTATCTGCAGATTGAAAAACAGAAGAGAGCTCAAACCTGTGTACTGACATTCAAAAAGTCTAGTTACTGGCTTGCACGCCGCAGCCAAACAGATAAGAAATGGTGGTTAGCACCCGAACTTTGACCCATTGTTCCCTTGATAGCTCAAGTCACAAGTTCCGAACAACTTAAGAGAGTTTTTCGTTGGTTTTCAGCATTTCAAAAAGCATTTCATGTTGTTTGTAGGCATATCATTGGATTTGATGCTGTTTCTTGAAGACGCATCGGCTTAAGTTGGCCGAAATTTTTGACTCGTGAAAAACAAAGATAAGTACATGCAATATTTTTAACTTTGGACAAAAAAATCTCAATAGGGTCAAAATTCAGAATAAACCAATTGTGAATTATGTATTATTCAGTTTAGTATCAAAGAGGCATTGGCTATCTAAGCGTTAAGACAGAAAATCAGCAGCGCAGGACTAATAGGTGGTGGGAGCAACACTTAATATCATCGGAAACTGCAAAAAGAAGAAGCACAATGATACCCCAAGAAAGCAGTTGAGGGGCATAGATGATGTGCATTAAGCCTCGACTTTTCTACTATTGTTCTTCTGTAGTGCATATGTGATTATATACTAGATGAGTTCCATGTGCTAGGGACAGCAATACAGCTGATCGAAGTGGATCTAAAGAATACTCCCTCCACCCCATAAGAGTGTGCACTTTTTACCGTTTTGGGATATCCCACAAGAAGGCATTTTCCATTTTTGGACACTACTCCACCACATAACACTACAAGAAAGTGGGTCCCCTTTTCCACTCACAACACATTCACCTAACATTTATTAAAAACCCGTGCCACCAAAAGTGATGCACACACTTAAGGGATTAAGGGAGAACATAGTAGTGTGTATCCGAGAGGAAACTACGAGCGGATGAGAGAGCAACGGAAGCAGGAGCAAGACTAGCTTCTACTACAGAAAGAGATATACTTCTATAAATATGGCTAACCATTGGTTTATTATGCTATTCCACATTAATCCAAAGCATGGTAAGTTGGTACTGGTAACAGATGAAGTGGAGTGATCAGTGAAAGAAAATCATACTGGCAGCAGAATGTCTCTGCCAATATTCATGCTGAAAACCAACAGCACATAAAACGGAGGTAAAGGCGCCTAATGCAACGAATTCACTTACATCACTCATGCAAGTCTTAGGAGCTTCGTTGGATGTGCCATACGAGTCCAGTATAGGCCTCACCACAGCTGGAAGGAATAGGCCTGCAAATTCCCAAATGCCAAGTCTCTTAGAAATGGATGTATTGTTTTTCACGAAACAAGACACAAATTGTTACTATTATAGAGATGTCTGCATCATTCCTTTCAGACATTGAGTAAGATATGATCCACATACGAGATATCACACAAAAGACAGACCATTCTTATTATATCTAGAAAACAAGATCCTCACTTTACTATCTACTAACTTCTCATTGAAAGGCTACCCATAACGACTCAATGATTAATAAAAATTCTGCCTTGAACAAATGCCAAATCTGTATTCAAAATTCTAGTGCATCGAAACAATACAGCCTTAATATTTTCTCTAATCTTTAGGACAAGGAAAAGAGCAGTTCACCAAATTCCAGTGCATGATGTGCATCGAACTAATCCAGTCTTGAACTTTGACATAATTTGTATGGTAGCAAAAATTCATGATTTGAATTCCAAAATGAATTTCGTAACAATCAAATATTGGTCTCAAGCTGGAATTAGGGCTTCTATTGCGTGGGATTTTTTTTAAAGAAATACATCCCAATTGGAGCAGATTGAATCGGCAAATTCCAAATCCATTAGCTCTATCTCTAATATGATATGAGTGATGAATTTAAGCAGAAACTCAAGTATGGAAGCAAAATGCAATCCAGCAACAGGCATGAAATTTTGAATGCGTGAAAATAGATTGAGGTAGCATGAAGATGAAGGAGAAAAGACAGGTAATGATGGTAAAGGTAAGAAAAGAGATACAGACCAACACCGGCGATGAGGCAGGAAGCCGCCACTACGGGCTCTTGTACCACGAACATCCTGAGCTTCTCCATCACAGGCATCTTTCCAATTTGTGTGTGTGTGTGTGTGTGTGTGTGTGTGTGTTTGAGTTGATCGTGTGTGTGGGAAATTGGGAATAGCTGCGGACTGCCGTATTCCGTGAAGCCGGGTCGGGTTAGATTTTAAGATGGGTTTATATGTGGGCCAGAATAAATGGGCTCGTCGCATAGCATAGGCCTAAATCATGGATAATTTGACGGTATTACGCAATCCTAATTACTTCCTCCATCTCCATAGTCCATAGATAGACTTAGTCGATGATAAACCTCCAAATTACATATTTTTAAAACAAGGCCAGTAATTGTATATATTAATGTTATTCATATTTGTATTAACTGTAGACTGCAGTGGCGCATTAACAAAACATGCATTAAAAGATGGCAAGGAAAAAATACAGATTCAGAAGGCTGAATTTATTAAGTGAAAAAGGCACAAGTTTTTGCAAGCACAAACAGGTTGAAAAGAGGTAGAAGAAAAATGGTATTGGTAGTATTACTATTAGTATTACAATTGCAACCCAAGGGCGATCATTCACTGTGCCTTTATTATGTGGCAACAGGCAAAGCACGACAAGGGATTTGGACATCAAAATGATGCATGGACGACTCAGTTATTAGGACAACTTAAGAAATAGAAGAAAATATATATTGATGGGATGCAATTTGCTACTTCTCCCATGATTATATGATCATCATAAGCAAGAATGTAAAATACCTTCATTGAAGCAAAAAATAAATAAATTATTAACAGCCAGAAAATGCTACAACTCCATCCTTAATTAAGCCCAATTGTATTGTAAGTACATACAGAATTCCCATCTCCATCACATTTACAACATTGCTAGATAAATGAGAAATTAAAGGAAACTCAAAGTCTAAAAAATCTGAAATTTAAGCATACACTTACTTATGTACAAGAAAGTGGAAAATACAGCTCAATTAACCTCATATAAGCGCATAAAGTCCACAAAATTCTCAAGCCGCAGTAGATATACAGACTGCACGTCCTTTTACCAACTCGGAAACATCCACGCGATGGACCATCCCAGCAAGAATCCAGCACCAGCTAGTCCTAGCCCTATGGTGAAAGCAACTGTATACTTACTAGCTTCATGCGGAGGACTGCATTTTTTGGCGCATTTCCTACTAGAGGACGCGTCTCTGGCCGTCTGCACCTTCTTAATTCTTTGAGGTGTCCAAGGTAGTGTAGGCATGAAGACCACCGACTGGCTTGAGCTGTTCAGGAACTGGAGATACATGCTCTCGAGTTGTAGAAGCTGGAGCCACTGTTTATAGGCGAACAGCTGAGATGCTTGCCTAAATACAAGCTTGACGACATGCTCTTTCTCTGCACAGGCTTGTTTTGCTGCCCTCTCAGCTTCTCTTGCACGAGTTTGGGAATGACATAGTGCTTCCATTAGTTGGGCCTTGCTTGGGTTGTTCTCAACCATTGTTTCAAGAGTCGGGATATCACTGTTTTTTGAGGTCACAAAATCATCAGTAGAGCTCTAGTTAAGAAAATTTAGCCTGAAATCCTCGAGCCACATGCCAACTTTCTCACCAAATGAGATCTTCTGGTGCAATTTTCATTTTTACGTATTATTTAAAATTAACATCAAGTGGAGGATAATCGTTAAGGAAATTATGAAAGGCCACAAACAGAAAGAGTTGAAGGTTTACAGAAATTGTTAAAAACACATTGTTCTCATGAACAGTTGAATGTGGCAGGATAAGAACAATTTGTTTTTTTAAAAAAGGAGCAAATTACCTTAAGGGCTTCTCTGTAGTGGATGCTGATTGACCCTCTGATAACACAAAATCTTTGTTGCAGGCACTTCCACAAGTCGGGCAGCCCACAGCGTCATGCTTCGGATTTGACAATGAGCTAAAACAGGATATGTTTACATCCACATCCTTCTTCACATGACTGTTCTGAGGCATGGGAAGGTCACAATTCTCTATGTAGTCAAGCGACTTCTGTGCAACCAGTGAAGCCAATTCATCAGTATCTGCTGTTCGCCACCAAGGAGCATTTCTTTCTGCCCCTATCCACGACTTGGGATCAAAAGAAATCTCATCAGCACTTTTTGGAACCTCAGGACCAAGATCTTTAACTGTTTGTAGTTGTCTATCATCCTCTTTGACTTCGAGCTTTAAGGGATCTTGGCAATTCCATGAGGAGAATGGTCTAAGGCCTTCCTCTTTAACTACAAACTCCCACTTGTCACCAGTTTCCATAGTTCTACCCTGATTATCACACGACAATTTCTTAGAAGTAGTTTGATCCATATGGGCAGGACTATCCCCATTCCTTGCTAAAGCTCCAGATCTTTCGTGCTTTTGGCAGATTTCCATACTACATTCCGAAGATGTAAACTGTTGATCCGTTGAAGCCTTCCGATGCCCATAATTTTGTTGCGGGTACAGCCACCATTTTGATTTGGGGGATAAATTTAGATTAAAAGGCATGGAGACTCCAATGGGAACATCTTGGCCTCTGGATGCACTAGAGACTGTATCAGCCTGTTTAACAGAAGTGGGTATTGACGAGCAATAAGCGAATTTTGGAGCTCTTTTTGCATCTTCCTGTACCATGCATCGGTTAGCTGTCCTGTGCAAAACCGCCCTAGCTTCAGCTAGTGCCATTTTTCACCCATTATCCTGCAATTTCAATGAGAGGTTTTATTGAAAAGAAATCTCCCCCAAATTAAATGCACAACATTTTCTTCAAAAGAATATTCAGCTGGAGGCCAGTACAACTATGTTAATCGAGAAAAGGATTGCGATTGGGAAGAAGATGAAAGAGTTGTGACTTTATATATAGTGTCCACAATGAAATGATCAGACAATGAAGTTCATCACATTCAGAAGACAGCGGACCGAAAATCATTATCAGAGGAAACTGGCATCACACGCAATCAAGAAATTTCTTCGCAAAATCTGTTAACTAGACAATTAGAGAATTTCAATATAATCTACCACTAAAACAGTGAAATTGCCAATCAAAAAGTACATTACAGAAGAATTAACATACTGATGATTGATGAACACCAGGAAAGCCAAACCTCAAAGTCAAATGAAGAACAAATTAAACTACACGCAACCGATAAGCACAGATTAAACAAAAAAACTCGAATGAATTATCCTCGAGATTCAGCTGAATTAAATTCGTCAAAAAAAAAAAAAATTAACCATCACACATAAACATTGCATGATAGGGAGCTGATAAAATAGAGAGATAAAGCGAGAAAGAAACCTGAAAAGTTCAATTGAAACAGAATCGAGGTAGAGATAGAGAGAGAGAGAGAAGAAGTGTGGATCCGGTTGAAACGTTACAAAAGTTGGGATTTCCCTGATCTAGAGAGAGATAGGAGAGAGAGTTGGTTTTGTTTTGTTAGTATTGAATTCAAAGGAATGAATGATTGCAGAGGATATTGTTTGGGTTGGCGCGTTCACTTGCAAACGCGGCGTATCAAGTGGTTTTTGTCCTCCATTCATATGCCAATACAACTACATTTTGATCTTTGGTTGGTGCAAAGGCCAATTAAATTATATACCCAAATATTTTAGTATTTTTTAACATATACACAAACACAACACGAGTTATTTATTTTCTCATATCATTACAAAGAGTTACGTGCTTACGTATATAAATATATTTTCGGATATTAGTAAAATAGTAATATTATATATAATGATTTTATTTTAGACTCCCGTCTACTTCACTTTAATTTATAGCGAAGAAAATTATATTGCATTATATTTTATGTTGTTTGCTCCTTGATTATAAGTCAAAACGTATCTATAAATTTAGAACTGCAATCGTTTTCTTTTTAGTTGGGAAATAGAAAATAGTATAATTTGTATCACTAAATTACAATATTTGCAATATATGAAATGGTCGGCTTTAAAAACGTTTAATGTGTAATGTATTCATTTTTTGTTTTTTAAATGAGAAATAACTCAAGTAAAAATGGTGAGATCAGTGTAAATTACTTTGAAAAATCCATATATTCAGGACCACCAAATATTAGCTAGTTTGGAATTTTGCTTTATGGCATTGATGGAATTTGCCAATTTGATATTTTTATGATCACGAAATAAAAAGACCGCCTTGCGTCGGAAAGCGACTCAACGAAAATCAAAACATTACAAACATCATAGTTGTCAAAGGGGAAATTAAACATATCTTAGTTGCACTAATTTGAAATTGAATACTCCATAATAATAGCTGGGATGACTATGAGATTTAGTCGTATTATCTAATAAAGTGAATCACCCAATTTCAACCACTCTTTCCGGCATTTCCAAAGTAACAATTATTTCATTACTACATATGCAAACAAATTTGAGCATTTCACCTCCTGTATTTGAGTATTTCAGTATTTCTATAGCCAACCCTATTACGCCACCTCAATAAAATATAGCTTCAACGTAAAATGATTTCCTCTTATTACCTATAGGATTGTAAATGAATAGAGCTACTCGCAAGTTATTCGAAATTAAATTTTAAAAAAATTGTTTGAAGCTCGATTCGATAATAAACGAGCTGAGCTTGAGCCTGATTTTGAGCTCGAAATTTTTATCAAACCGAGCTCGAGCCTGACAGTACTCGGCTCATTGAGCTCGCGAATATATTCAGATTCGATTGTTCGCGAACATATTTGCGAGCTTGTTCACGAACCTTCAGTCGACTCTTCAATCGAGTTAGTGCACGAGCCTTAAACGAGTCGAACTCGAGCTCAAGTAATATATTAATTAAGAAGTTTTTCTTAAATTTATAACTAATTCAAGCTCGAACATCATATATACGAACATATAACGAGTCGAGCTCGAATTCAATATTATCGAGCATCACCCGAGTCGAGCTCTAATCTAACTCGAGCTTGGTAAGTGGGTGACGAGCCGAGCTCAATCAACAAAATAAAATTTGACTCGAGCTTGAACTAGAATATTTAAACGAGGCGAGCTCAGCCTATTAGTATCCGACTCGACTTGACTCGTTTACACTGCCCTAGTTTTCATTGATTATCCCAAACTAAAGAAAAAATGATATCATTGCATTAACATAGACTATAGTTAAATTTTGACATGACGGATTGGTTGCATGAAATTCAACTACAGTTCAGAACTATAGGTGACATTAATTGCTTAAATTAGTCTAAAGTCGACTTTTGGATGTTGAATTAGGCAATCTACAGATTTCACATAGAAATATTAGAATAAAATAATCGGCCAAATATTGGCTTTCACGAAAAGAAAAAGAAACAGTAAAATACCCAAATATTCGAGGGTTAAATAGCAAATATACCCTAACATTTATAGCAAAAAATAAATAGATCCTTAACATAATATTTTATGTAATTAAGTCCCTAATATTTATAAATTGAAACAAATAAATCCTTAACCTTTTAAAATTAGGACAAATAAATTTCTCCATCTAACGACTGTAAATGTTAGGGACCTAGTTGCCCAAATTTGTGAACGTTAAGAACATATTTGATTTTCAATATAAACATTAGGGGTGCGTTTTACTTAATCGTTCTTTTTCCTTTTTCTAAATTCTTAATTTATGCCTTTTAATTTCACGTGCACGCGCGCAAACACACACACACACACACACACACACATATATATATATATATATATATAGGGTAGAGATCTATAGAGAATTTCCTATGTGTATAGAATGATGAATAAATCCTAGTCATTCTGCTGAAATAAGATTTTATTAAAAAGAAAAGAAACAACAACGGAAAACAAAAATCATTGAAAGCACAAAGCTGCAGACTAAGGGTCGAGCCTCGTTAAAACCTCAAAACAGCTGAGGAAAAAGAGTACTCGTCAAGGACCAAGGTTGACAGAGCTGAGTTAGGAGGTCTCAAGGATTCCGGCCGAACCATTACCCTTAGGCCTCCCGGCTCACAAATCCTAGCCATTCATTCGGGTACAATAAACGGTCAGATGTAGTCTGATTTCATTTTTTTATTTATTAATTTTACCTTATTTATTGAACAAGATTTTACAGAAGGGCAAATTTGTAAGTTACCTTATGAATTTAATCTCTCTCATGCCAACTCCCATCAATCACGGGATTTATTATCTAGAGGATTCAAGGATTCAAAGAATCAAAAGTAATCCAGAGGATTGACGGTGGAAATTTCAATTTATTTTTCAAGAATTGTTCACCAGAATCTGTCCTCTCCTTTCTCTGCTTTTTTTTTTTTCCTATCATTGGAGTTCATTCGGAAGCCATTTTTCAACAAGTTATTCGATGTTTTTTTTTTTTACGAACTGTGAGGATGTTAATTCTGAGATATTCTAAAGAAGAAAGGTATGAGTATATGTTTTTGGGTGTGTGGCGTTCCAGTTTTTGAGATAATCAGCGGAGGTTTAGACATATATTTCTGGATCTGAACAGGAAAGGTGTTGGTTTCTGATTTTCCTGCTTGGAGTTGTCGCGTGAGTGGCTGTTGCTCGGAGCCGTCGAAGTGAATGATCGTCTGATCTTATATATATTAGCAAAAGGGGCATGGGTTGGAGCCACCGGGCATGTATAAGGTTTTCTACCATGTATGCCATTGAAATTGAGAACAAAGATGTCAAGCTCTTCAACTGTGTTCACGTCTATGTGCGTTTACAATTGTAAAACACATGAGTATTAATTAAGTGATTATTATTGATCCTATATATGATTTGATGGTTTTGTTAGCGTATGAATTCAAAATTGTGATTAGTGGTTACATATTATATTCATGAATAATATTACTTTATTCAGTATAATATTGTCCTTATTCACAATTTATGAGTTTCATATAAATTATTCAGCAAACTATGTTCCTTATTCGCATGAATATGATTTTTATTCGGTACGTATTGAACAATATTCGAATATGATATATTAATGAATAATCATACTTTATTCAACAAAATATTTTCTTTATTCACAATTTATGAGTAGTTATTCAGAAAATTAATATCCTTATTCGCAAAAATATTTTGGTATGTTTTTACAATATTCAAGTACAATATAATTATTGTTTATCGTAAAGAGAAAGGTATTCAGCAAATTAATATCCTTATTCGCAAAAATATAATTCTTATTTATGTACATCTTGAACACTATTCAAATACAATATAATTATTGTTAATCACACAAAGAAAGTTATTCGGCAAATTAATATCCTTATTCGTAAAAATTAATTCTTATTTAGGTACATTTTGAACAATATTCAAATACAATACAATTAAAATAATCGCACAAAAAAAGAAAATTAATATGTATAGGTTTTGAAATAACTCTTGATACGCAAACATACTAATGAAAAAAGTTAAAATGATACAAACATACTAATGAAAAAAATAAAATCTTACATGAATTACTAATTTTATTTAAGTGATTAAGACTTAAATTCTGCATAATTAATTAATGGATTAACAAAAATATAAATTAGGTGAAAATTCTATTATTTATTCAGATAATATTAATTTGTGATTACACATTAAAGTTATTTGAACAATAAAAAATTTGGATGAATAAAAAACATTGTTTTATTGACCAACTGCATTTTCGATTTTGATAAGAGAGATGGTGTGATTTAGACAGATCTTGAGATATTAGACTCTATAAATAAAAAATCAAATCTACCTTAAAATTAGGAATAATAGTTAACAAAAAAAAGTATATTACAAATATAACCTTCCTACTAAACACGCCAGCAATATTGGAAGGAAATATTAAGCCGTTGGATCAATCAAAATTAATGCTCAGGATTGTTTCCTCATTCTCCCTACATTTGCATTTCTTTTTTGATCCCTTCCCTATATATATATATATGTATGTATAAAATATGGATGAATCTTGTCCATTAGATCTTGATTGATCTAATGGCTTGAAATTAGCTTAATAATTTATTAAATAAAATACGAAAATGATGTAGAGGACATGCTAGTAATTTTCTTCCTAATTATTTTCATCAAATCTTCTTGTTTTAGTGACCAAATCTTTTTTTTTTTCATTTATTCATTAATCATTAAACACGTTACCTCACCTATTAAACACATCTAACCTAAAATTAAATTTTTTCTTGTATCATAAAAAAAATTCGTAATCCAAAAATTGACATTCACAAAACTATGCATCGTCATGTGATTTGTAATGCATACTTAAATATTCGTAAGATTAGAACAAAACTAATTCAGATTCATATAACAAATTAATTCCTAGCACCATGAATCAGATTCGTAATCACAAACTTAAAAATTCGTAATATTAGAAACGAAAATTATTTCAGATTCATATAGCAAATTAATTCCATTCACCATGAATCAATTTTTTAATACAAACTTAAAAATTCGTAAGATTAGAACAAAACTAATTCAGATTCATATAACAAATTAATTCCTAACACCATATATCAGATTCGTAATCACAAACTTAAAAATTCGTAATATCAAAGAAATATACTTCACAATTCAGAATTCACAAGAGTAAATGTTATACCAATTTTTAATCTTCTCCTAATTCAAAATATCTGATCTTCAATTTGTTGGTTAATATTAATTTGCCCATTCTCAAAGAAATCATTTATGATATGGAAAAGAAATCTTTCCATATCTTCAAGTTTTTAGTCTGTCAATTATACCCTTATTCCTATTACCATTACGAATTATAGGTGTAACCACCAAGAATCGTCAGTCTACTAAATCTAAGATCTGGGCCGTTGATTTAAGTGTAATAGATGGATGGATTTTATCCATATTTTATACACTTAAGAGTGTTTTTATGGTAGCCCACTCCTATATATATATATATATATATATATATGTATATATATATATATATATATATATATATATATAAAGAAATTTATTATGTAAGTTATACAATTTTCTAGCATATAATTTATTATGTATATTTGTATCGATCTAAAATATATAAATTCTATGTAGAACAAATATAAATTCGTTGTGTAAATGTATGAATTGCGAAAAATAATTTTTTTTACTACTTGTGAGATTCGAATCGGGACTATGAATTCATCCAACAAGGTGATGAATCAACCGTAGATTTTGATGATCTAAAGTTTGAAAATGGTTCCTATTTTATATTCTAAAATGTGTTTTTATTTTAGCTCACCCCTATATATATAGAGTGTATATATATATATATAGGGTGTGGTTATAATGAGAACCACACTTATCGTGAGAACATAAGAACCATTAAAATCAATGCATCTGCTATATAAATTAATGCATTCGCTATTAAATTTAATGCATCCGAAAATAATAAAAATTTTGCTCCCTTCAGGATTCGAACCCAGGATCTGCATTCATCCACCAAGATGATGCATCCACCGTAGATCTTGATGATCGAATGGCTTAAAATGGTTCTCCGTTCTAATTTTATTTAGTGGTTCTTATTTGAACCTCTCCCTATATATATATACTCCCTCCGTCCCTAAAATAACTTCCTCTTTTTTCATTTTGGGACGTCCCCCAAATAACTTCCTCTTTCTTTCTTTCCATTTTTGGAAACCTACCCCACCACTAATAATACTTTATTTATTCTTACTTTTCACTTTTCACCACTCCCAATACTAATTATAACACTTTTCACAACTTCCAATAATAATTATATCACTTTTTCTCCACTATCAATACACTTTACAACTTTTTATTAAAACCCGTGCCGTCCCCAAAGAGGAAGCCATTTCAGGGACGGAGGGAGTATATATATATATATATATATATATATATATATATATACACACATATTTATAGTTTAAATATTTTAGCTACACATTTTTTATTTTAAATAGTATTGTTCCAATATTTGAAAAAAGTTAAGTAACTATACTTAATATTTACTATTCATTTATGTATTTAACTTAAGTTATTATGAGATTTTATTTATATATTAGAATAAAATTATATTTTTTTAATTGTATTTATAATACTTATATGATAAATAAGATAGTATCTATTCTATATATATATATATATATATATATATATAAATAAATATAAAAATATTTATCATGCATAGCACCGACCCAAATGATAGTATAAAAGAAGACACGCTAAAATTCGATGATTGAAGTAAAAGAAGATTAGGTCTCATATGATTGAGAAAACTATGAAACTGTGCTCAAACAGAGTCTGTATTTTGATTGCTTCAAAATAGATACTCAGATTTATTTTTAAGAATAATTATTTTTTCTTGAAGGAAAATAAAAAAGAACTAAAACCAATGAGCTCAGTACTGAGGTATGAAAAACATATTACCCCCTCCATCTCAATTAACTTGATCAATATTATCTTTTGGATCGTCCCAACTAAGTTGATCAATTTCTTTATATGAAATAAATATAAATAAGGAAACATCTAATCACTTATTCATTTTATTATCAAACACACTTAAAACACTAATTACTTAAATCTCGTATCTAAAAAAAGTTGATCAAGTTAGCTGGACGAAAGGAGTAATTTTTTGCGAGAGTGTTTGAATTTTGGAGGATTGAAAAAATTAGTATTTAGCTATGGTTAAACAGAGTTTATATTTAGTTCAAGAGTTGATTTAGTTCGTAAGTTTGTATTTGCTTTTTAGTTAATAAAAAGATGGAAATAAGTTAGGCACGATTACTTCTAATGCCAAAACATTTGATGCATATATATTGTTCATGTTGGCGATTATATGAGAATCAAAACAATTATTTATTTCTAAACTAATTTTATAGAAAAAGGGAAAAAGAAACACAAAATCCTCCAAACTCAATTTCAACCGCCAATTTATAGACGGGTAAAATTAGTCATGACAGTTGATAATTAACAACTGAACTGATTTGATTCACATGTTATGTAGAAGGGTATTATGTAATTACATGTATGAATAGATTATTATTATTATTTTTATTTTTTTATAGAATGAATAGATTAATTGTTCAATAATATCAATATATGCGAGCAACACATCTGGATTGATATAACTAAATGCACCCCACGAATAGCGGATGCTGGCAAATCAATATATGAACTCATTTATAATTTAGGCGTGTGAGAGATTCAGCTACTTACCTAAATAAATTTCCCAATCGTAGATTTGCACATCAAAGTCAGGATTTTCAGCAAGCAAATGCTTCAGTTCCTTTGCAGATTCAGCAGTTTTAGCCAGCATCAGTGCGAATCCACCACCTCCAGCGCCAACAAGTTTGCATCCTCGGCAGTATGGATTGGCAAACGTGAACAGCGCATCGACAAATTCGTTGCTGCAGTATGGATCGAGCTCCTGATGCAGCCGCCACGCTTCCTGCATTACGTCCCCCAGCTCGTCTAGATCGCGGTTCATCAAAGCTTCCCTTCCGACCTTTGCTAGTTCGACGAGGCGCCTGATGCTCGAGACGAGTAGGTTGTCACGTTGGAGATAGCGAATCACCACCTTCTGTAGGACTTGGTGAGCAAGTCGCACCTGCATTGTCATATCAGAAAATATTTCTTTCTTATGTAGGAAATGTATGTTTTTTGTCAATCTCAGACAATTTGGGGAATGCCTACGAGGAAAAAGGGCATGTGTGATGTTCTGATACCTGACCAGTAAATACAACGAGAAGCCGTTGCTGCAACTCCGTAATCAGTTGAGGCGAAGCGAGCAGAGGATTGACTTGAAGCCGCAATGGGATTCCAGGAACGCTCGAAGTAAATTTGATGCCGGGGTAGAGACCGCCAACCTGATCCTGCCAGCCACCCCCAGTACCCATGACCTGTTCCAAGACTAGTACGAGTCTGGCGACATTTTCATTACTGTCATCTCCATTGGTTAATCGAAGAAGAGCTTTGACAACTGCTGCTGATAAGATACTAGAAGTGCCCAGGCCGCTACCACGAGGGACTTTGGCCCATGTCTTTATGTGCAAACCAGTAGATTGAAGATTCTTCTTAGTTTTGATATCAGTGACAAACAATGCAGATTTGACAAGCCGGAAATGATCACTGCTGTCAAATGGAGGAGCTATGGAGGTAATATTGTCGATGTATAACTCATTTCCTGCATCATCATTAAACAAGAGTCCGGGCCTTGTCATTGTTTCTACAACTGTACCAACAGGAAGTGAACCTCCTAGTGTAATGGCCATGTTCAGTACACAGCCAGAACGCTCCAAGCTCCATGGAGGAGTGTCGCTCCAACCACCGACAAAATCTACTCGAACAGGTAACTCCACCTTCACCTTCTTATGATGAAAAGGTTGCTCCAGAATACTATTAGACGTGCTAGCTTCATGCTCTATACCAGATGTGAATGCAAAAAAAGATTAATATCGATGTACTGAATGATGAGGATAGTTTTTACTTATTTACAGCAGTTACAGAATTAGATACATGCTCCACTAATAGATAAACCATTTAAGATATTCTCACTACCTTCAAAGCCATATCTCACTGCTGAAGCAGTTTCATCAGCAACAGCGGCCCATACTTTGTGTTCCATTTCAGCAGCCATCTCTTTCTCATCACACACTAGCAGAAGATCAAGGTGAACCTGGTGAGCCCTGCTTTTTGGAAGAATTTGAGGATTTTGAGCTTGAAGGTGAGGGCACAGGGACAGGAATTCTTGACATATTTCAACACCAGTGGCTTCTTTTTGCAAAATCTCTTGGCACAACTGAGATAGATTACGGCCAAGCAAACCAAAATTAAGGCAAGCCGCAACAATCCCTGCTGTAAGATCTGCTTGGTGATTAGTGGAGCCTATCCACATGTTAGAGAAGTCAATTGATCTATGCAGCTCCTCCAGACTGATCCTGTCAGACCTTTTCCATAAATCAAGGAGGTATTCATCACGTTGTTTACCTAATCCCATAAGCCACATTGCCAATTGTAGCATCTTATAATAGGAAAGTACAGGAAATATTTTAGCATTCCACAAACACATGTCCTTGCTTTCTTTTGCACCCCATAGATCAGTATCTTGAATTCCTAAATCGCCCAAAACCTTTTTCCAGGGTTTCCCACAAAAAGTCCCATCATTTGGAAGCGAGTTTTTTGGATTATCATGCAGACCACAATATACTATAATTCTTTCGGCACGTCCCACCAACGGAACCTCCCAGAGACAATGACGATCTGGAAGCATGAACTTCAATAAGTTCCCACTCATAGTTTGCTGGAGTTCAGGAACATTTACGCCAACAACTATTGACTGAGAACCGATTTGGACACTGGTTAAAATAGCAGAATCGTACACAAGTGATTCCTCACCAATAGAGACACCAGGAGCTATCTTGCTAGAGATAATTATAGCTGAGGCGGCAATGTCAGACACTGTAGTGGCTGGAATCGAACAGAGGTGCCTCCTACCAACAAGTCCAGAACCAGTACCATTAAGGTGATCAAGAACTTCACTTGAGGTTCCAAAGTGCAAGAACAAGAGATCATCTGCACAAAAATGAGACAAGAAGGAATCAAATATATTGGCATAAGAAACAAAAACTGATGCCCAATATACATATAAGTGCGGTTAGTATGTAAAAACCCAAACATAATAAATGGGGTATAAACTTAAGAATCTATTAATATCACATAAACTTAACCTCACTCAACATACAAGCACAATAGCTGAACATCTTTTGCTTTCCCAGTGCTGCGACAAGTTCTTCACCCAAAGGGCGTCGCTTCAACCATTCATGCTTAGCAGGCACCCAGGCTGCTACCAAATCTTCATATAGGCTCATCTGCACAAGATAATAGTTAGAAGAGAAGACAGAGGCTCCAAGAAGCCTAAGAGCTGGAGTCTCTGAAACATCAATGCAAGAAGCAGATCGAAAAAGCCCTGTTGTAGACAAGCGCAACTGCATAATGGCAAGCAAAGAAATCATGAAGGAAAATTTGGTAACCTCTTTCTTGCTGTGCAGAAGTCCTGAAATCATTGGTTGGCTGGAACAGGCAAGCGTAGCAAGATCCACCCATGCTTTACCTTTGACAGCTATAATTCCAGTGTCAAGTAATGTTCTGCCATCGTCAAGGATTGCTTGGTGATTGACAAGCTCCTCTAAGCTAGGCTTTTGAAGCAAATTATCAACCAAATGGACCTGACTGTTAGCATTTGTTGACTCACATTTGGATGCCACAATAACTCCATGGTTGGAAGCAATGTCAAGAGTTATAGGAACAGTAACAATAGAGGCTGTATCTTCGGGAAGAACCATGCTGAAAGCATCAAAACAAGGAAGAACATCCCCAGTCATTATGAACATCCCACCTGTTATTTGAAATCTCCATTATTAATACAATCTTGCTAGATGACAGAATGTTATCCATAAGGACTCTAGCCTAGTCTATGATGCACACTTAACAACCATCACAAGTGATAGTATCAAATATGGTGCAGCCAAGCTTGAGTCCTGAAAATATCTTATTACAGTTTGTTGGACAGAACAAGTAACCTTTGTTCTGAAAATCTTGTCTTGCACAAGAAGCAATTGCAAGTATATGATCGAAGAGCAGGGGTACTGGACCATCAGGATCATCTGCTGCCAGATATGGAAGCGGAAGGAAAACCTTCCCCATTGGATTAGCCCATGGAACCCTCTTAGAGTCTCCTCCAGCATGAAGGAGTAAGACATGCTTCTTTTTTATAACTTCGACGAGGGAAAGAAGTGGAATTTCACTAGAGCTTTTAGAGATTGAAGAGGTAGAGCTGCAGTCACTCATTCCTGACATCTGCTTGTCAAAGAAGGTGTCTAATAAGTAATAGCTAACTGACAAACTGAAGTGAGCACCGCAGGCCAATTAAGGTCCAGTGCAAGATGAAAAAAGAACAAGCCGAGTTCTACAAAGACAGGCCTACTAAGATTGAATTATCATGATGTAGGCTAACAGTTCGCCTCATTGCCCCCCACCTATTCTATCTAAAGTATAGTAACAGAAAGCATGCATGAATTCTACAAGATATTTGACATGATTCTAACCACGCCTGCCGCATTAGCAGAACTAAGATAACAGGCAATTTAGCTATACTACGGTCACAGACAATCTAGATTACTTGAATAATTAACTGATAACGATATGAGAAATCGTAATGGATGATATTCTACAATACCGCAGATCAAAGAGCACTAAGATAGGCAATTTAGCAATACTACAGTCACAGACAATGAAGATTACTTGAATAATCAATTAATAACGATCAGAAGGAATCACAATAGCTGAAATTCTACAGCATACCGCAGAATCGAGGTGGTGGAGGTGCTTCGCGAGAGCGAAAATAGCATTAAGAGTGGCAGCGCCGGAGCCGATGCGCTGGCCGTCGGGGTCAGGAACGGCGAGAGTGACGGTGGATGGCGCAATGCGGCCCATTCTCTTGGCGCGGTTGAGCTGCCAGTTGTAGAGCTCGGCTTGCTCAGGGCTAGCTGCCGTCAAAACGACGGCGTCCCAAGTGCGCACCCGAGTCGGATCACGGACCGACAGCCTCAAATGGTACCAAGCGCGCCGCAGCGACGCCGAGAGGTCAGCCTTGGATTGGGCTGAGCTCCGCCGCGACCGGCTCTCCGACATAGTTACGAATCTGCGGTGAGCTAGCGACAGCTGGGTGGTGAATTTCTGCGGGAAATCTGATTTCAGTCAATATAGATAGTTGCGGTAAAATGAAATAAAAAGAGAGAATGGTATGAGATGGAACGACGTCGTTGAGAGCGTGAACTGGGAAATAAAAATAACTGAAAATTGAAAAAATGGCTTCGCCCGGACTCGAACCGGAGACCTTCAGTGTGTTAGACTGACGTGATAACCAACTACACCACGAAACCTTGTTGACATTAATATTGTGTCATATCAATTTGAATAGAAAACTAAGAAAGAAAGAAATAAATTTCAAAGAGCATGGAAAATTTTATAAGCTTCAACCTCGATTACACTCAAACTTAATTTGTCCTTTTACTCAATGAATTGGCATTACAGGAGTAATGATGTTTCCTCTATTTTTTGTGTGTGTTGTGATATTGAGGATAATTCTTCAAGAATTTGTTAATCTGTTTGCATACAATCCCACTTTATGAATTACAAAATAAGATAAGGATAGGTTTTTGGCAGTTGTAGATCAGTTTGAGGATAATTGTGATAGATCATCAGATACCTGAGAGTTTCTAAAGAGAATGGTTTACCCTTTTTCATATTTGCTTATTTTGAAGAGGCCACCCAAACTCAATATACCCATAAAGGAGTAAACATGCCTTATTAGAGCATCTCCAGCGTGCCGGACCGAGTGGCACGCGTGCTATGTGCAGAGCTGGCCACCCGAGGCGGCACGTGGTCAGTGACTTCATTGGTGCCGGCACGGAGGAAGTATAATACTCCCTCCGTCCCAGCTTTTAGTATCCAACTTTCCTTTTTTGATCGTCCCACATTTTGGTATCCATTTCTATTTTTAGTAAAAGCAGGTGGGGCCCTTACTCCACTTTAATTATTTTAACTCTCACATAAAATGTGGGACCCTTATAAAACTCACAACACATCAATCACTTTATTAAAACTCGTGCCGTTCTCAACTGGATACCAAAAGCCGGGACGGAGGGAGTATATCGTTTAGTAAAGGGTTAATTACGCCAAAAACCATGAACTATACCCCAATTTCCAAATTTACCATGAACTTTTTTTTTTGTCAGCAATTCCATGAATTTAAAAGGTTGATAAATTTTTCCATGCTTTTTTGCTCCGGTGATGTTCCGAGCTGACGTGTCGCCTACATGGTATTACTAAGCTGACATGGCGCCTATTGGACTGTATGATTGACACTTGGAAAAAAAAACAAAAAAAAAGACAAAAAATAAACAAAGGTGGCTGCTCCTCCACCGTGGAAGTCCATCGGAGGTTGCCGGCAGCCATGGCTCCCTCCAGCCATTACAGCCGCCACCACACAGGTGGCTGCTCCTCCACCGCCGCCGTCATCAGAAAAGGATAGCTTTCTCCACCGCGCGCCCACCGCCTTCCCCCACCCTCGCAAAACCAGATCTGGCGCCACCAACCACCTCTGCGAACTTGGGCTCGACTGTTGCTGCTCGATTTCCGGCGGACTCCACCGCCCATTCTCTCTCCACCACGCACCGCCTTCCCCTACCCTCGCAAAACCAGATCTGGCGCCACCAACCACCTCTGCGAACTTGGGCTCGACTGCTGCTGCTCGATTTCCGGCGGACTCCACCGCCCCTTCTCTTTCCGCCACGCACCGCTTTCCCCTACCCTCGCAAAACCAGATCTGCCTCCACCAACCATCTCTGCGAACCACCATCGATTGCTGCTGCTCGATTTTCGGCATCCTTCGCAACCACCATCCCAACTACTGCTGCGAACCACCAGATTTGCTCGATTTTCGCCACCAACCTTCTCTCTCCACCACCCACCGCCTTCCCCCACCTTCGCAAAACCAGATCCGCCCCCACCAACCATCTCTGCAGATCCGCCGCCTCCCAGATGCAGCAGTGGGGTTTGGGCTCGACTGCTGCTGCTCGATTTTCGGCGAATTCCACCACCCCCTCTCTGGGAAAGAGAGGTTTGGGCTCAAAACGACGTCGTTTTACCCCCTACTAAGCGACGTCGTTTTGATTTCCGTCCGGCGATGCCATATCAGATTTCAGATCACTTTAAAATGCCATGTCAGCTATAAATTTGGGGATTTTTAGAAAGCATGGAAAATTGATCAACTCTTTAAATTCATGGAATTGCTGATAAAAAAAAAAAGTTCATGGTAAATTTGGAAATTGGGGTATAGTTCATTATTTTTGGCGTAATTAACCCTTTAGTAAATATATTATAGGAAAAATATACTCCATCCGTCCCAGCTTTTAATGTCTATTTGAGAGTGACACGAATTTTAATAAAATGATTGAGTGTATTGTGAGTGAGATAAAAATTATTAAAATAACTAAAATAGAACAAGGGTCTCACCTACTTTTACTAAGGGAGGTGTATTCGTTGTGGAATTTGATGGATTTCTATGGATTTTAAAAGTCTGGGTGTATTCGTTCAAGACTTTTAAAAGTCTGCAGAAATCTGGGTGTATTCGTTCAAGACTTTTAAAAGTCCATATAAATCTAGGTGTATTCGTTCAAGACTTTTTAAAATCCATACAAATCTAGATGTATTCGTTATTCCATTGACTTAAAATCTGGAATGACTTTCATGGATTTCATCCAAAAAATACACACGATGAAATCCGGCCAAGAACCACGAGAATTGAAATCCATGAAGTTTTAAGCGAGCGCTGAGTTCCAGCGCCCGACGCCAAGAAGCCAGCGAGCGCTGGAACTCAGCAATCGTTCAATCAAACTTACTGAAGAAAGGTTGCAGAGAGATAAAAAAAGGGGAAAAGCTTTCCCATCTGGAGTTGTCGAAACCTTTACTCTTTTAATTGTCAGCTCGAGCTCGCAAAGAACCTCCGTGACATTTGCCAAAAACTCTCTGAGTCGGTATAAAAGAGAATTCCAGAAGCCAAGGAAGAGGAGGGACATGCCTCCATCAGTCTCTTCTTCAGCAAACCCCACCGCGTATTCGCTCTTCCCACTACCCAGAACACTATGTAGCACCATTTTCCATCCGTAGATACATCTGCACCCAACAAAACAGTAAACACAAAATTTATCATCTCAGCTAAAAACTAAACAATCTTGTCCAAGAGGAGGAAACAGCTTTCAAACACCTTGCTCGATTTCAGTTGGGAGAGTAATTTGGCTACAGCTAAATACAAACAAATGAAGGGAAAAAAAATCAAGTTCAACACCTAGAGAGATTTAGCAATATGCGAGGTTGAATCCTATGAAAGAGTTACAAAATTATAACATGCAGAAAAATCTCATCAAGAACAATAGCGAATTTCATAAATAAAATTGAGTTTGGTGGGCGTTAAATCAAACATTCCAGTTCTGACAAGAGTGAGGCCAAAGAAGAGAATTATGCGGCAAAGATCAGAACCCAGGCCGGTCTTGTCTGGACAATTTACGGTAATAACACTGGGCTCTTCTTCTTTCTCGGACTGCCGAATTACCACAGCATCATCAAACAGTATCCCCATCTCTCTGGAGCTGCCTGAGATCGACAGCCTGGAGTTGCTGCTGCTCGTCCGGTGGTCAGCGGCTCGCTGGAACCCAGCGGTCGCTGGGTTTCCAGCGCTCGCTGGAACTCAGCGGTCGCTGGGTCTTTTCTAGCGGGCGCTGGTTCTCCGCGGGCCCTAGTTTCATGGAATTCAATTCCAAAATTATCCCGTAAAGTCTTCGAAAATCAGTGAAAATCGTGGTGAAATCCAACCACGAATTCTTTGAAAGTCGTCTGGAATCTATGTGAATTCCATGGACTTTTTAAAGTCTGTGGAAATCCACAACGAATACACCCCCCTAAATTTTACGGTCTAAAAGATGATAGCTAGTGTGTCCCATATACGCAGTCGCAAGTGAGAGTAACACATATTTGTTGCAGTTTTATTAATTAGGAGCATGCCTAGTGTCTCCCATATGTGGCAATCGAGTAAAGAAGGTGATACAAAAGTTGCATGAAGGTGGATCCAATTCCAACCCCTACTAATGGATGTCGGTATCTAATTTGAACCACTCATGAGGAGCCGGAATCCATGCTTTTGTCAGTGAGGCTGTTTCAACACTTGTCAAACTCCACCCGTTTCGATTCAATTTGACTCAGAATCTCGACCTCTGTCCAAGTCTTCTTACCTTCAAAGATGAATATCACATTCTAAAAAGGAAATAATAATAATAATAATAATAATAATAATAATAATAATAATAATAATAATAATAATAATAATAATATCACGTCTAATAAACAAATTAATATCAGTTACATGTCACTCTACTTATCAGTTGGCTCATTGAGACTCTGTATTTCACCAAACTAAAAAAAGGGATATATACGAAGGCCACACTACAAAAATAATAAAAATAAAATCGCATTTGATTTTATCTATTGCAAATATAGAATATATATCTGCGCACAAAGTACTTCTACAAATTTGAAAATAATGTACATTGCATACAAACTTGACATGTATGTGCCCAATTTATGTTTGAAAAACACTATACAAAGCTTCCACCATAGTCTAGCAGCTCTAGTACTGCAACAGCTGCCGTTTGGTATATCAATTTTTTTGCTATTGATGGATAACACAAAGAAACAAGTACCTATCTTTGCAGCCAACTGCATGCAAGCTTGGATGACTTCAAATGCGCAGGAGCTAGACTTTACGCGTAATCTCTCAAAACTGAATGATGGTGTCTATGGCCGCTACCAGTTCAGTCCCCATTAAATTGGAGAGTGTAGATGCTGAGATTGGTTAAGAAAATCAAACTGCTTCAGAGTTTGCTCCATGGCCAAGTCTGGAAACAGGTCACTACTGCCAATGTTGAAATTCTGGATAGAACAAGGGAACCTAGAATTTTGCATTGCTGAGATGAAGTCTGATACCTGTTTGCATATGAGACAACAATGGAGTTGGATCTTAATTTGTCGTCTTCAGTGGAGATCCTTGAAATCCTACGTATTTTACAATACCATCTCCTCCACATGTAAGGAAGCCATTAGAAACAACTTGAATGTCTGTTACTGCAGCCTGCAAAAGAAGGGGTGGACATTTAGTTCTACATTTTGAAACAGGAAGTGCTCATGAGTCATAATAGACTATTAAAATGGCACTTCAGACTCTTTTAACTAAAATAACAGTAACGTCTTTGAATTACCCGAACAACTCCACCAAAACCACGAGAGCTAGGTTGCAAGAAGGTGTGCCTTTCATGCAATTTTGGCCAGTGAAATACTAACTTAGCCCTCTTTGCATCCCAAAGCTTCACATCTCCATCCTTGCTCCCAGTCAAGAAGAAACTGGTATTTGGAATTGTAGATATTTTGGTGATACTCCCTTCATGCAGATAATGATAGTGTCAGTTTAAAGCTCTGGCGTATTTGAGCTAATATATACAAGTTACAGTACCTGAGTGAGCCTTTGGAATGTACCAAAGCATTCCATTCCTATTTTGGTCACCGGTTTTGCTTCGCATATCAACAGAAGATGAAGCATTCATATTATGTTCCCCAGGGTCCAAGTGCTTGTGTTTCTTAGTCCTTCCTGTAGCTATGTAACGGAAGTCGTGAAGCCCAACATCACCACCTTTTCCACCAGTTAAAATAAGAGGAGAAACAGAACCACTCCCTATGTCATTATCGAAAACAGCAAGGGAGCGAGCACCTCCTGGATAAAGAAAGGATACATTCTTAAAATGTAACAAAATCTGGAAATAGTTCACCAGAAACTTAAATGAAACACACCTTCATGACACATTATTGAAGCTTGAGACGTAGCTGGAGGAGCAAGTGTGTCCCATACAACAACATTAACGCCATTAGAGCTGTATCCTGCTGCAGCAATAATTGATCCACTTGCTGTAACATAAGTGACATCCCTACAATAACGAGATGAAATCAGAAGGCAACTAAAAAGCAAGGGATAAGGACCTGGAGCATATAAATGCCAGTGGTAATTGGCTGTCAAGGAAAAAGCATACGAGCAAATTTTCAAGTGATTTAGAAACCAGCATACAATAAATTCCTTGTACAACAAAGCTAAAAAAGAAAAATCAAGAAACAGATTTTTTCTCCCTAGGAAAGAAAAAAGGCAGATTAGGAACCAGCTAAAAGAATAAGAGCAAGATTTCAAGGGATCCACTGAATGGGCAAAAAAATGTACTGTTTTTATGTCACTTCTGGCAGAAAGTCTCAGGAAAGTATAGAGTTATAGTTATTAATTGCAGTCATTATCAGCAGTTTAAATTTTTAGAGTAATTACTCACGCAGTATGATTGTTAAAGCAGACAGAAGATTCTGTAGGATGAATGTTACTTCTTCCTCCCACTTCAAGCTGCCACGTGCATACAGTTCCATCTAATGTGGCAGTCACAAATCTGTGTCCACAGTGGTCAAATCGTGCAGCAGACACAGAGGCAAGAGCATAGGGTGGAGGAACATTTGCAGCCGGAAGTACTCCATAGGTTGCAGAGGCTGTGTCCTTCCCAAACTGAAAGTCACCATATTTTAGATTAACTTTCATGGGAAATCAATGAGACAGAGATCAATAAGAGGGACTTTTATGAAACTGCATATTTTGCTTCCTGGACTTGCATTTTTTAAACTTTATCCACTGTAGTTTAATTTCTATACTTGCCTCCTGTACCTCTATTTCTACCAAACGTTGCCCTTTGATCAATAAAGCAGGAAGCGAAAGGTTTTCTAATATTTTTTTATTTACTTTCTTTAAGAAAGTACAAGGGTATAAATCAAATCTTGAATACAAAATCAAAAAGGTCAATAGAAACAAAATCACGCGGGGGCAAATATTTATAAATCAAAGGATTGAGGGCAGAAGTGTAAGATTTAAAGTAGAAGAGGCAAGGGGTAAAAGATGGAAGTACAGAAACATACCTCCCAAAGGTATATGTGAGTATTGCTAGATCCAACCAAGAAGAAAGGCCTGCATGGATGTGATGCAAATGCGCTTGTCCTTATATTATCAATTGTGGCAGGTGGGTCGAGGAACTCATCAAAACTTTCTTGGAGACCCCAATCAAGGCTGGATGCTCCCATTCCAGCATATCCTGGAATGCCAAAGGCTCCACCACCTGTTAATTCTCCTCCTGGTCTAGCCAAGGAGCCCGTACCAATTGTGGCTCCTCCCAACCCAAGGTGTGTACCCTTCTTACTTCCCAAGCTCGCACCAGAAGAAACGTATGAAGGAACTGGCGTGGACTCGCATCCTGCCCAGCCATTACGGGGCCAGTCAGCTTCTCCCCAAATACATTCAGCTTTATATCTATCAGGAATCCCATCTTCCCAGTTGAAAAATACTATCCCCTGAACTGGAAAATATTAGCATATGCATGATGGAAAACCGATCAAGAAATAATTTATTGGGTTAATTGCATATAAATTACTGAACTTTCAAACGATTCTCATTTTGCACACCAACTTTAAAATATGTATCTAAATACAAAACTATTAATTTCTTCTCATTTTGCTATCTCGCCCATTTTCTCGCCAAACTTAGTGCCGAAATGGCCGTCTGAAATGATGTTATCTCTCGCCCATTTTGCTATCTTTGCAAACCGACGTCGTTTAAGTAATCGGCGGATTTGGACATGTAGGATTTCAGATGGCCACTTCAGCACTAAATTTGGCCAGAGGGCGAGATAGAAAAATGAGAAGAAATTAATAGTTGACTAATTTAGATACAAATTTTAAAATTGGTGTGAATAATGAGAATTGTTTGCAAGTTAAGTAATTTGTACGCAATTAACCCTAATTTATTACAAGGGGACTTTTTGCCATATCAAGGGACAAGCACCCATGTGAACACAGGAAATACCTAGAGAACAGCAGAAAGCAAATTTAGCTTAAAGAATGTTGACAAAAGGTTGACCAGATATAAAATTACAAAAAAGATAAATTGTACTCTGCTTCGTAAAACTGAAGACAAGTTATGTCTACAGATATTTACTCCATTCTAAAATTAAAGGTAAGTAGAGCAAGAAAGATAAAGATACCAGAGTCTAAAGCTACCTAAACTGCAATAGGCTCACAGTGACTCAAACCCACAGGGCAGGGCCACAGACAACGGATCCTTCCAAGTCAAATTAGTATTTATCCTCCACTAATCTAAAATGTTTTGCACCGTACCACAGCTAACAACTGAGTAATAACAGAGGTCCCTGGTTTTTCATTTGTACTTAAAGACAAATTTGAATAACCAATAGCAGCTAAGCTCCAGAAGTTTGCATGTACTAGACAGCCCTTTCAGTTCAGACAAAGCAAAACATAAACAAATCAAACCACAGATACAAACCTTCTTATTGCTAGCAAGTGCAGCTTGGGACTGATTGATGGAGTTTATACACAGAGCCTGCTCCAAAAATTAAAGCAGTTGAGACGAAATATAGAATTCATATGCAATTGCAAACCATATTTAGGGATAGGATAGGGTAAAAGAGGTACCTCCAAAAGTTCTCCATTTCTTCTACATACTTCTTTAGGATTTTGAAAAGGCATAACCCTCTTTGGATCGTATGAATCGTGGTCATCAGAAGTTTTAAAAGGATGATCTGGGGTCAGACATGCTAAAGGTGATCCAATTGCACGAGGACTACCAAATCCATCTTCTTTATCCCAAGTTTCCTCAGATCCAAACTCTGCTGTGATGCTTGCATATGCATAACTCCATCCGCTAGATGACTTCTGCTTAATATATGGTAGCCAATTGCGATACTCTTGCTGAAAGGCTCCACGGAGGATTTTGGAACCAGCAAAAATATGCCTTAATTTCTCAAGATCTGGCAACTCTTTGACTTTGTCTAACGGTTCTGGATATTCAATCATTGGATGATTATTGCCCCCTTCTGGTTGATACAGACCATCTTCAAAGCATGAAAGGTTATTTTTGTTCAAAGTATTTGCTTCTTGAAGCAGGTATGTTGCAAATTGCTTTGAACAATAAAAGGAAACATATGAGCACGTGAGCTTTAGAAATTGAACCAAAGTGCTAGAGGCCGATCTGGCCTGTTGCTGTAGATTATTTCCATCAAGTTCTAATACATGAAAAGGCTGGGAAGAAAAAATTACTTCAGGTACTTCAGGCAATGTAGTGAGTTGATGTTCCAAGAATTTAGACATGTGCACCCAAAAAGAAGCAGTGATAATACGCCAGGCCTTGTTATCAGAAACTGCTCCAGTTGGTTCCTGCTTTAGTCCTGTGATTTCAGTATGTGGTCCTGACTCAACATATACTAAATCACGAGCAAGCATCTCCATAATCTCAGTAATAAGTTTATTCAGGTCCTCCATCTTCAACCCATAGGAGTTACTTTCCTCCAGTAAATTAGACAGAACAGGTCCAATAGATACAATAATAGCTTTGAAATTCTTTTGAAGCCAAGCTGAAGCAAAAAGTATATGGTATTCAAACAAACTGAGAATAAATAAAAGTAACTTCTGAAAATCTACGGCTTGGGATCCTAGGAACAACTGTAACATGGCTCTCAGGCACCTAAATGTTTCTGTTATGCCCTGATTGGACAAACCCCAAACAGTAAGCCAGCATAACCTGCCTTCACTAGCAAGACTATCCACGGTCAAATATGTTGATCTGGAGCAGTTTTTGCAAGAGGCAACAACATATTTCACATACAGTGAGAACATTTCTTCAGTAGCTTTAAACAGATCGGATGGAAACCAAAATAATTTATCAGGTCCATTACTCTTTTCTTGCGACAGGAACTTTGGAGCATAACCTTGTAATATGTAGTGTCCAACAAAGTCTAGACCATTATGGCACAGAGATGATACAATCTGTGTAAGGAAAACAAGAAAGTTTAGATAACCCCAAAATAATTAGAATGCACTCATTCAAATCAAAAATATTTACCATAGTAATTAAATGAAGAGGAACCAAGGAGAACTTCTGCTGAAAATATGCAATAGCTCCTGTCAATTTGTCTTCAAATTCCTTCAGTAATTTCTCAAAGTTCTGACGGTCAACCTCCAGGTTTATAACCTCTTTGAAAGATGATGGCCTATCATTTTCTAAACAGCTTGGATGTTCTTTCATCAAGGCTGACATGTACTGCAATGCCAAATATAACTTGCAATTTGATACGATATGGCTAGATGTCTCTTCCGACATCCAGTTTGAGGAGTTCTCATACATAGATGGTTTTGTCAATTCAGCAGGAAGATCGCCAGTTGGGTTATGCTTGAAGCTCCCATGGGTAGAGGTAGAGCCACCAAATATGCTAACAGATGACAAAAGGCACTCCAAAGCTTCAAGCTTATTGGGAAACAAAATAGAACTGACCATTACTCCTTTTAATTTATAAATCATCTTTGAAGATAAACTCTACAGATGGGCAAGCAGAGAAGTTTGGTGTGCTAATAATTACTTCGCCAAGCTATACTTATAATAAAAAGAGCAAATTTTATAATCCTTAATCATAATGTCACAACCATAAAGAAGTCGGAATCTGTAAGTAGAGTTAATTCTGTTTCCATAGTCTATAATCATCATCAACATATGCTATTGCCTACAGCCTATTAATTATATCAGGGTTGAAGTTATAGCATACGTGCAATGCGGGAAATAAATATAAAAGCATAAACATAAGAATTGTAATATCAGCCTAAACATAAGTCCAAACAAATTGTGTAGAGACACTTACAGGTAGCCCACATCTTCTGAAGGAAGTAATATTCATCAGAGATGCCCACCGACAGAGATTAGCAGCATTAAGCTCCCCAATAGCATTTTTCAATTTAGTTTTGGTTGCCAACATCAGGCAATATTGACCAATACTTGGATCCAGAAAACAGGTATGAGAAGATGAAAGGACAGAAATATTGACCTCAGAATCCACTTCAGCACCAAGCATTCTGAAAAAAGATTGGGCATAATTTCCCAATAGCCACTGCTCCCAAAATAATGAGACAGTCCATTCAACAATATCAATATAAGGGACATGATAGATGAACCTGACGTATAAATATAGGTTATAATGTTGTAGAGATTGTCATTACCTCTAGAAAACTTGCCATCCAAAAGTCGCCTATTGATAGTGCAGATGGGAGGAGAAACTTCACAATGAGATTGCGTTCTAAAGGTCCACCACATCCCTCCAGGAGACGACATATTACAAGAGCAAGCTGTTCATCTCCAAGGTTTTTGGCACAGACTGTCACGGCTGAAGAAGCATCTCCTCCAAGCAAAAAGAAAGCTACTGCTAACTCTAGTTGATGTTTTCCCAATAGAACATAAGCATTTTTAATAGCTGCAGCCTTATGTTTATCATCCTATAAAAAAAGTTGGTCCAAATAACTCATTTAAATCAAGGGAACAATATGACACCATCTGGAGGAGTAACTTCTGTAGGACCATCAAAGTGATAATAACAAAAATTATCTATTCATAATGCAAACGTTACATTCTCCAATGTAAAAGACAAGACTCACTCAAACATCTGAGAAACAGAGTTTCCTAAAATAATTGTGGTCAAGTTTCATTAACAGGATTACTGGTTAGCTATATAAGTACAAAATATAAGTAAATTCCTCGAGAGGGCACTAAGTAGTGTCGATAGGTTGATAACTAGCTAGCCACAAGGGTTTTGGTGAGAGAAGGAGAACAAAATGCATACATTTCTCTGAGACCTATGTTAGCCAGAAGTGCCCAAAGTTTGTCGATCTAATACAATCTCACTTTATGAATTACAAATTAACTGCATAAGGGTATGGGTGTTTTGACACTCAAAATTGGCAGCTGCAGAGTTTGAAGCTTTTACCATATTCCTGGTTAAAGATATTTGTGATAGATCATCAGATACCTGAAAGTTTCTAAAGAGAAATCCCGCTAATGGTTTGTCCTTTTCATCTTTGCTTATTTTGAAGAGGCCAGCCAAAACTTGAAGCCTGTTCAACACAATATAAAGGAGTAAACAGGCCTTAGGATCTTTCTTCTTCATATACTGTTGTCTAGCCAGCTTTTCCATCTGCAGTAAGAAAGACACTGTCAAACCCCTACTTCTTGATTAAAATAAATTAAAAAATAGATCTTAATAAAAGATAAGAGTGACTAAGAGGCAAGACATACACCCTTTCATGAATCTTACAAAATCGATAATAAGATAGAGGCGCTCAACAATTCAGTTCTAGTTGGTCATAATATTAAAATTTAGAATTAAAGAATAAAAATCGTCTAAACCGGCAGTTGCAAAACTGTACGCTAACTGCCAATATGACGATTTGGTTTCGGTTCTGCCTCATGTGGTTCCGAACAGTTGAACATCTCTATTTACGATGTTAAACTCATATCTTAAGTGATATATTATTTACAAATAAATCCTTCCAAACTAAAAAGTACGGAAGGGGGAAAATATCTTTCTATGCAAATGATTGAGATCTAATAACGCACAAAGATATATACATATATATATAGCTAAGAAGAGTAAGAAGTATCAATGAGTATTTGTTCTAATGAAATGTATCACATGCAGATCTATAAATATGCAACCTGCACATGGCAACATGTAGAATGCAGAGAGTTATTAGCTACATATGAGAGCATTTTACTTGGTGTGGTGTCTGCACATTAATCTTTTCCCATTCAGATTATGACAAAGTTAAGAAGAAGAGCAAAAGCAACTGCAAACATTTAGTCTACTTTTTAGCATTAGCTCACACCATACCTTAACCCTCAACTGTGATACATTCGTATACCAGAACCCAACACCCATACTGCGCATTTCTTCCCAAGATGGCTCTGTTGATAGTAGCGAATTAAACAAATTGTCATGGCAATCTGAATGAAAAGCCCACCCAATCAGTCCTGGAGAAACAACAAACTCTTCCACCAGAGGCAACCTACTAAATCTTTGAGCAAAATATAGTTGCTGGAACTTCACTGCAACCCAAAATCTTCAAAGAGAAAAAGGCAGGTGAATTGATAACAAACTGCCATTGAGTGCATAAAACTGGGAAAAAAATTGCCAGCGTAAAAATGAATAATAATAGTAGTATTAATCCAAACTTACCTCCTACCAGGTTCATCTAGACTTCCATAAGCAGAAGTTGAGTTAGCATTACCAACTTCTCGTAGAAGGCCAATGAGTGCAATGGCCTGCATCTTTTCATCTATATTTATGCGCTTATAAGAGTACAACATCTCAAGAGATTCAATGAAGACATCAAATTCAGATTTTGATAGCGATGAAGTCATGGTGGAATTTTGAGCACCAGAACCATCCCCGGGGACAAAGTTAAATAAACCCGTTTGAAGTTGAGAAGTGCTCCAATGAAATACATTATCACTTGAATGGATTGGAAGAATCCCTTCAAGATAATCTGCCAAGGGAACTGGTGAAACTAAACTGCTAGGCAATTTAGCACCATGACCTTGTTCAGACAAACTGGCAGAAGCTAGATGTTTAACAAGATGGCGTAAAGCTATAAATGCACGTTTCCAGTTACCTAAAGCCAGAAAACAATACGGTAAAGAAAGGTAATGATAAAATTTTAAATGTTGTAACTACTAAGAGCAAGAAATGAAGTTCGAAGTAGAACAAGATGACAAAGCAAAAGGAATCAATGTCATTAAATATATCTTTTTAATATATGTACTCCCTTAATGCCATTCAAGAAGATGACAAATCTCCAGCTAGGGCTATTGTGTCGACTATGGTTTTCTCCAAATAGATTTCAGATTGGGAAATAACAAGGAGTTAAAAGAAGATAAGTTCTGCTTTAAAGTTTCAAATTTTAAACAACTCAGAAACAGGTAGTTGATGAATTTCCATGTGTGCCTCCTGAAACTGTTATTTTTTGGAACCAGCATCTCATAAGTTTGAGGTCATTTGGACAGAAACTATTTTGAATTGGGGATTCATTATTGTACATTGGTGTTCATGCTCATTTAAACAGGTGCACCATTCGTCATCAGTTTAAAGAAAAAAGGGGCACAAAAACTTTAGTAACATAAATATTATTAACCATTTCATAACCAGCAGTACCTGAACACAAGTTATTCAAGAGAGCCTCAGGGTGAAATAGAGGCAAAGATCCTCCTATCATTTCTGCTATTTCTGACATACTCCAGAAACATTTTTTGGTGGCATAATTGTACATCCACTGGCAGCTCTCGCCATTTACGATTGAGTTCAATTCATCCTCATTGTCCATCTTTGCAGGGGGCTGCGACTCATATTTGCCTCCAATGCTCGATGGTACTCTTTTAGAATCAGTAAAAGTTGGACAATGCACACTGTCATGGGAGCCAGTGCAATCAGATAATGACAAAAAGTGACTGAAAAGACTAAAATACTTGCCGTGAACTACTACAGCTGTGCCTTTAGGGCCCCAAAGAAAGTCAGAAATAGGAGGTAGATTACTATTAGCTGCAATGCATATCCAAGCATTTTCTTCCAAAGGTTTCTTGGATTTTAATACGCCTTGACCCCCACGGCGTCGTGAAGCATATATCCGCAACTCATTTCGTAAACAAACAGCAAGTAATAGCTGACCAATTCCCAGTTTTAACCAATTAAAAGCAACAATCTCCCCATCAAAACATAGTTTATCTTCCAGCATGAAGCTGCCCACACCTTTTACATGCATGCATTCCCATATGCAAAGTATGGTAGAATAATTCAGTTGACTAGTTTTGGAGGCTGAAGCAATCTTTTGACCACAGGGACTCATAGTGACATTTAGTATAGGTCCTTGCTGAGAAGTAAGGAGACCAACAAGAGCCCACTTCTTTTCTGAGATCAAAGAATCAACTGGCATGCTCCTCCACAGTTTTAAGCTGCCATTGAAGCAACCAGTTATCATATGATATGCATAGCAAGTACTGCCAATCTCATCGGCAGAACTCAGCTTTTGTTTTGAAGATGAAATCAAGTCACTGGGGCAGACTACAGCACAACTTGTAACCTTGTCATCGTTGTTAGTTAAAGGAATGATTGATGAGGAAGGGTCAACTGCAACCAAGTACTTCTTACCAGACAAATAACTTTCAAATGTTTTCCAGTGCTCATTCGAACAGCTCCCCTGGGAATCATCGCAATGGATGGTTATTTCCCATGATAAAGCCTTAAAACTGTCCATCCATAATGCTATCAGCAGAAATTTACTAGAAACAGAGTTTCCATTACAGTTGCAAGGCAAAGGGATGGAGCTCACTCTAGTTAGCCCTTGCTCATGGCCTTCAATAACGAAGGGCAAAGAAAATAAACTGTGATAAGTGATCTTCTGTTCATTGTTTTTCAAAATCTTAACCACAAAGCAATCGATGCCATTTGAATGCCCCATGAGAAGAACATTATTGTCACCTAGCACTGTGGGGGCCCAACTCAAGCATGTGTATTTAGGAGAGTGATCGATAACAGCAGGTTTTCCACAGAATTTCCAAGAGGGAGTAGATATTGGCCGGCCTATATGACTATTGAAAAAGGTTGAAAATGACCAGAAAAGAAGTATTCCGTTTCTATCTAAGGAGGCAGCAAGTTCAGTTTCAAAAGAAAAAGGATGAATTGCAATTTGTAAAATTGTACTGCTGTGACCTTCAACTTCTACCACTCCTTTGGCACAAGCTGCTGAAGTACTTTTGGCATGATTTTCACTAGAAGATTCCCATTCTATGCTAGCTGAGGTTTGAGAATATAATTGCCACCAAGAGAACGAATTACAAGGTGACAATTGAACCAGCGAGCAAAGAGCGGGAGAGCCAGAAACTTGAGTCCTCATGATACAAACTTTATGCATAAGCAATTGGCTTGCTTCCATTACAGAACTGATTAGATCCTGCATCTTCCATAAAGTAACCCTCGGGAATCTCACTGGAGCAAAATCATCAAGACAGTGAATAGCCCACATCGTTATCACTCTTTCAGGACCAAAACCAATTAACCACTCA
Organism: Salvia miltiorrhiza; assembly: GCF_028751815.1. Taxonomy (NCBI): domain Eukaryota; kingdom Viridiplantae; phylum Streptophyta; class Magnoliopsida; order Lamiales; family Lamiaceae; genus Salvia; species Salvia miltiorrhiza. The sequence goes on along the minus strand of NC_080394.1, from coordinate 26,618,643 downwards.
CATCTAGAAGCTGTATCATGCTGAAGATTGTCTGAGCATGAATAGTAGCACACTTCTTTATCATTAACCATCACGCCTTCAACATCCATTGCCCAGCTTACAAAGACATCAGAGCCTAGAATACCATTCAGGGTTTGGCTTACCTCAATTACAGCAAGGACACAAAAAGATAACTTTGCTTTCTGGTCATTATTATCCTTTACATTTCTTCTAATCCTCCCGTCATCAATTTCACCCCATAATCTAACAGCTCCATCAAGGCAGCAAGTTAACAAGACTGACCTCTGGGCATGCCTAGCATGCTTACTTGATGGTTTTCCCGTTGATGGCCTCCACTGTATCATCCCAACAGGCATTGGATGACGCAGCTCGTGTTGTGGATATTTAGAATGCCCATCAAATTGAAAAACTAATACACAATCTCTTGCATCATTGGGGAGAGCAGACGAACCTCCAATTTGTACTTCGCTGCATGGTGCAGTAGCTGAAAGACCATAGGCAGCCCAGGTGGTAGAGACAAGAGCTTGAGGGATTTTTGGTTTGAATGACCAAGCTATTTCCCATGACTTCTCCTTCCTTCTCCACATTACAACATCAGTGCCTCCTGAAATTATTCCATCTCCTGAACCTGTCCACTGGATGGCCTCAACCTTCATGGATAAGATAAGCATTGTAGTCTGCCTCCAACAAAAAGAACCTGAATCTCAGTAAATAAGTTCATATTCGATTCCAAGGGAGAGGGAGCTAGGGGGAGCGATAAACTTAAACGTTGTCAGAACTAAAGGAAAAGCTCAATAGTCACTACCAGTGTCTAAGACCACCAAATATGCTTTTTACCCGAACAGAGATATATACTAGGTTGCTACTCACAACCCACACAGCAGCTGATTATGAAAAGAAAACCAATCTTACCACTGCTGATAGATTCATTTCTTTTATTTCCAGGGGTGGATAAGAAGTGTGTCTTAGATTAGACTAAAAAGTGAGATAGATGATTATTCGTTCCTTACTTAGGCCAGGGCTTTTTAATGTGTGTGTGTGTGTGTGTCAGGGAGAGAAAGAGAGAGTTTAAGCAAGCATCCTCACAAAAAGAAACACTGCAACAGCACTGGTGGGTTTAACTAGCTGTTATGGCTTATGTTTGTGCTAGCTGACCATCCAATGGTGTTACTTTGATATTAAGATTTAGACGATAAATAGGGAAAACCAGTATCATGCTTCAATCCCGGCCTTTAAAAAAGATTGTGCAGTATAAATTCGTTAATTTGGACACCTTGGGGCAACATGTCTCTTTCTATAATTAAATCAAGTTTAGAGCTTGCTTCCTTCACTCGCTGTCCTCCACATTAGCTTCTAACATTACTCTACAAAACAATGTTCTATTTAGATGCTCAAAATTTTCAACCATAAATTTTTTCTACCATCATCACATATACAGAAGTAAATAATGCAGGGTCTTAGATCCTATACATGCCCAATATCTCTGAGTTTCAATTCTGATGTAACCTAATTAAGAAAATAAATCAAATAAATATTTGACGGGAAAAAAATAGAAACAAACAAACAAACCAAACAAATATGAAGCTGCTCCCGCGAGTTCCATGCATTTTAGCATATCCCAAGTTCAGTTGGCACATGCTTAACTATAACGGCTTCTGCATGCACACGCATAAATTTATAGCTCCACAATCATTTTACCAGTGATTCAGAACTCTAAACTCCAAAATAAAACGCCAAAGAGTAAATGCTTAAAGTTTCATCGGGATTATTCCTAATTTCGTACACAAATTTAACTCATGCGTTATTGTTTCTCAATTAATAAGCAATCGCAATCACTCTCTCATCTAATTTCACTCATTTAAGATAAACTCAAAACAGAAATTCAAGTCACACAATCGACATCACGAACTTACTGGTTGAATTTTCATCCTCGCTATACGATAGCAACACAATGCGATCACCCAACGCCACCGCGAGCTCGCCAACGGACGGCGTCGCAGGGGACCAACACACGGCTGAGACGTGAGCGTCGGCCTCTCGAGATAGCTCGATCACTTGACGATATATCGGCCCGATTCTCGTTTCGGCCTCTGATTGAGGGTCTGGGAAGTGAGATATGACTACGAGAGAGGCGGCGCCGTAGGCGATCCATGAGTGCCCGGCGAAGTCGAGCAGGAAATCGGCGGCCGCCGCGGATCCGGAGCCGGATCGTGAGGGGGCGGGCGGAATAATCTCGGATTTGATTAAGTGGAGCGGTAAGCGGGAGGCGACATCGAGCGGCGGCGGCGGGGGACGAGTAGCCTCCGCCATTATCGGAATTAGCTGCGAGATGTGTCGAGTGACACTTAGTTACAGTTTAGCTGTGTGCAAAATAGGGGCTGAATAGATCAATCGTACGCGATAATGTGGACAACGATTAGTTGAACTTGCATAGCAGATTTTTGTATTGTATCTTTGTTGCCTAATTAACATTTGTAAATTGCAATGTCTCAATAACACTCATTTTCCTTTTTGTCTGTTTAATGATAATATTTTCCTTTAAATCACTTTTATCTTCTAATTAGTATTCTTCTTAATATTCATATCGAAAAGTAATAAGCCATTATTAATGGGACGAAGTCTCTTTATTCATTATTTCCACTGCTGTGTCTTTCTCAGCTTTTTCATTATTCCAACGCTCTTGATCTCTTTTATTCTTTCTGTAGTCTCTCTCATAGTGGTTTGGACCACCGCAATAATGGCATTTGAAGTCTTTTCTGAATTTAGATTTTCCCCTAGATTTATCTCTCGAGTATTGAGAGCTTTTACTTTTACTTCTCCCTCCATCTCCGTTTTCAGCAATCATCGTCTTTATTTCAGAAGAACGTTCTTGATCTGTTTTTTTTTTTTTTTTGGATTCTTCACTAAGAAGACAATCTTTGACCATATGCAAGGTCAGTGCTCCACCTGGAGCTGAGTTGCTGATTAACACTAGAAGAGTGTCCCAATTGTCCGGCAATGAACTGAGTAGCAATAAAGATACGACTTCATCATCAAGAGAAATCTTCATGTTGATGGATTGGTTTATAAGACCCTGATATGCATTTAGGTGCTCTGTCATGTTGGCACCCTCTACATATTGCAAGCGAATGATTTTTCTAATGATGGAAGTTTTGTTTAAGGCGTTTTTCCTTTCAAACATAACTTTCATTTTCTTCCAAAGAACGTCATCTTTTTCCTCATTAGCAAAATGATGAAAAATAATGTGTTCAATGAAGCGCCGGACGTAACCAACTGTTTTCCTATGCATGATGAGTCATTCATCATCACTCATATCCTTTGGTTTGGCATCATCTCCATGTAAGGGCAAATAGAGATCCTTACAATAGAGAAGATCCAACATGGTCGGCTTCTAAATTGAGTAATTTGATCCGCTCAATTTGAACATACCACCAAGCGACGACGATTCCTCCATTTTTAATCCACCTCAGAACCAAGGTGGCTCTGATACCACTTGTTGAAAAAGTGGTGAATAAATATTCAAGAGTGTCAAAATAAATGACACTTGCACAACAGAACTAGATAATTTTTTTCCCTCTTGGTGGATTACAAAATGGGACCAAACCAAGAAAAATATTTGGTGAAAAATATAAGAAAATATGAGACAAGAATTATTTACGTGGAAAACCCAAATTGGGAAAAATCACAAGACCGTAGTCTAGAAATCTTCCACTATGTATATAGTAGGCTTACAAAATTCCCCCTACACAAAATAGGGGAAACACAAATCTCAAGTTTAATAACTGGAAAACACATAAGAAGACTGAGCTACTATTTTAAGAGAGATAAAAAAATCCTATGATTTTTCCTCATACTTTTTTTTTCTCTCAAAATGCATTCACCAAACTCTCTTATTGCCTCACAATTCTCTTCTCTTGTACACTCATTCTTCTGCAGAATGAGTTCAATTTATAGTGAAATTTGGGCTGCAAATTTCTTCCTCTATAGTCACCTACAGTTGCAATTGTAGAATGAACTCATAGGAGGAGACTGGTAGATCTTGTAATTGCCGCATTGCCGAAAATTAAGGTGGACTGCATCTATTTTGTTGCTGCCAATTTCACTCCAAAATCATGATGGGAACTATTGCAATAAATGCAATATTTCATCTCCACAACCATTGTCAAATTTTGTTGGCTTGTGGGACCATCCACATGAAGTGGAAATAGCTCAACAGAATAAGGGATCTATATATTTACCTCATAAGCAAGTTCAAGAACTTCAGTCAAAACATTTGCAGGGAACTTAACAGATGATAATCACAATAGAATCTGAAGAAACCTCTTGAATTGAAAACAATAAGTGAAATTTCTCAAACTATCTAATTTATCTATCTTTTTCTCTAGAAATTCAAAATATGTAATTACGTAAATGTTAGAGTATCATATTTGGATTACGAATTGAACCTAATATCAATTCGCAATGTTTTAAAATAAAAAGAGGTTGATTTGTCAAGTCAAATATGTAAGAAAGAGAAACCAAAAGAAGCACAATGAACGGAAAAAGAAAAATGTAAAAAATATCACCAAAAGCCATGTACCTTTGCGGAAGTCCACTTCGTCGAGAAATCCATGACCGACAAACTGTTCAAGGCAATAACACTGATACACCGGCATCAAGCCAACGTCAAGCGATGGTGAAATAACGCCGAGTAGCACCCTAGCTGTTTTCTCATTGCTGCCAAATAAACAACAATATTAACCTCAATCGCATTGACATCTAAGCCTTAACCCCCAATGACATAATTTAATTTATTCAATGAATGAAAAAAGCGAAAGGGTATAAATCATCTATAAATTCATTGTTGACTTAAATTCTAGTTGTTCAGAGTTTTGGAGAGAGGTTGAACCTGAAGGGTTGTATACTGAAAGCAAGACTTTATGCTTGTATACATTGATTCCTTTGTTCACTGTGATTCTTCTATCTGAAATATTGTTATTGCATAATCCTTTTATAGTCCAATTTATCTCATACTATAGATTATATGGTGTGTTGTAGATCACAGAAGATCATATAATTGGAAAAAGTTGAGATATAAATGGAGTTCACAATCGAGGCAACTATAGGCGAGTTGCTGGTTTAGATTGTAGCATAAAGGGATAAATAGTTTGTCTTGGCTATTTATTTATGCTAGTACCTTCGTGTATTGAACAGGATCACAGTGAGATGAATTCTTATATTCTGACTAATTAAGAATCAAGATCTCGGCGACTTAAATAGTCTTAACCTTAGTTGGATTAATCTCTGTGAATAATAGATTGATTATTGCTTTGATTTATCATGGGTGAGAGTTCTCTTGAAGCTCAATATACTCGATACTTTGGGTGATAGCAATTATTATTTGACATGCGATTATATTGCAATAAGGAACCGTGTCCTGCTAATAACAGGATGATAATATCCTCTCGAGGAACTTAATAAGTTTATCGTATTAAACCCTGCAGGTGGAATTAGTTCCAATACGATGATAAGTTTAAGTGGTAGCACTCGAGATGTCGTTTATAATTAAACGAATAATTAATTAATTAATTGATCATCAGAGAAATTAATTAATTAATGGATATTGGATATCTTAAACACGGGGATTAATTAAGTCTAATACTAGCCCCGACTCACCTAAAGAATAAAGAGGTAATTCAGTATTAATTTTCTAGTGGAATAAATTAATACTTGTGTCTCGATTTTATTCTGGGCTGAATAAGAAAATCGAGCACTGGGAGGCCAAACTTTATTCAAGCTAGTAGATCCCCGCTTGGCCCAATAAAGGTTCAACTCCTTAAGTGGGGCGTCCCCTCCTCTCTTAAGCCTTTGGGCTTGGTTTGATTTAATTATGTTTTGGGCTTATTATTTAGGTATGTCTAATACCTAGTATAAGTAATAAGACAACCCTAAACCTAATTAATTAATCACACACGTGAGAGCAAGATTGTGAGAGTGAGGAGACGCCAACTTTGAGGGAGAGGGCTTGAAGCACGTTGCCACCCAACGTCGAGCTCTACCGTGGGAACAAGTTGGAAGATCAACACTGGAGTCTTTGATCGTCGAATTTGCGAGTAAGTTTCGAACCCTTGCAATAGGCACTTGTGATTTTTGTATGTACTTGTTTGGCATCCGGAATGGGTCACGGGCAAATGGATCATACGTCAAACTATGGTTCCTACAGAACCATATTCTTTTGCATGGATAATGGCTTGGGTTTTTGAAAAATTGAGAGAGGAATAACTTTATAGCTTCACTGTTGATAGAGGGATTGAACGATTTTTTTATAAATAACCATTGCCTCAGACAGATTGTGGTAGAACGTGTGGGAGAGGGGGAGAGAGAACGTGTGTGAGAGAGAGAAATTTGTTAATTATTGCTGAAATTGTAATTTTAAATTTTGTTGGGAAAAAATAACTTCTACTCCCTCCGTCCCAATAAAAGTGGCTACTTTTTTTTGGGCACGGAGATTAAGAAAGTGCTAGTTAAGATTAAATCATGTGTGGTCCACTTTTTTAATGACTTTATTAGTGAGCTAATCCCAACTACCTCTTGTAACTACTTTTTCCATTTTTTAACATTAGTAAATTTAAATTCATTTTCATTTACAAATTTTAAATTTGATTAAATAAAATCTGGAAATCGAAATTAAAATTTAAATTAATTTAAATTTGGAACACTTAACCAAATTCTACACTATAAAAAAAAGAAAAAAAAATTCTGGAACAACACTTTACCAAAATTCTGGCGGCAGATGCACTTTTTTCCATAGAAATGCAAATCCAAATTTGGGCGGCAATTTTTACAAGCTCCCAAAACTCAAAATAGATTTTGAAATTCCCTCTACATTCATCTATAAATAAGGGATGTTCCTATACATAACTATTCCCTTCACAATTCTAAAAAAATCACCAACAATGGTGAGCAAAAATCTGTCAAACCAAGAGATGAATCGAATCGTCCAATATCTACTACAAAATCTGAAAAACGGCAAGCCAAGGAGTGGAGCCATGAAGGAGGCTGTCACCGTCTTCAAGTCCTCGAAGCGGACCGTCACTCGTCTTTGGGCTGCAGCTAATAAACAACAAGACAAAGGTGAGCAAATTTATCTTACAAGTGCAAAACCAAATGCACCTAGAAGGAAGAGAGTTCATGTAGACCTAGAGCTAATACAAAGCTTAGATCAACAAAAATGATCGACAATACGTAGGCTGGCCGTGGGGATCAATCGAAGCAAAAACACAGTTTGGAGGTGGGTTAATCAAGGGCTGATCAGAGCCCACACAAGCGCAATTAAGTCTGACTTGACAGCCCCGAATAAATTGCTTCGACTACAGTTTTCATTAGAAGCATTGGAGTTTGATCAAATCATGATGGCGTTAAAGTTGAAGGCCATGAACAACACAGTGCATATTAACGAGAAATGGTTCTACATAACAAAGGCTGCACATAGGTTTTACCTTACACCCGGTGAAGGAGATCCTCACCGGACATGCAAGAGTAAGAGCTTCATTGAAAAGGTTATATTTTTGTGTGCCATTTGCAGGCCACATTTTTCAGATGATGGTGAAGTTCTTTTTGATGGAAAGATTGGTATCTTCCCATTCATACAGAAGGTACCAACTCAAAAAAACAGTAAAAATAGGGCAGTGGGGACTTCAGAGACGAAGCCAATTCAGTCTGTGACAAAAGAAGTCATGAAAGACAGTTTCATTAACAAGGTAAAGACAGTTTCATTAACAAGGTATGAGCTGAGCCTATTGTTTGTATACATTGTGGGGCTGCTATTTAGTGTTATTGTTTTAAAATGAATTTTTTGTTGGTATTGTCAAACACACATCAAATGCTGCCAATTATTAGGGCCAAGGGGCCTCAAAATGTAAGCAAAGTCATATACATTCAGCAGGATAATGCCAAACCGCATATACATGACTCAGACCGTGAGTTTAGGGCTGCTGCCACTTTGGATGGATTTGAAATTTGAATAGTTCATCAACCCCCAAATTCACCCGACACAAATGTGAATGACTTCGGATGGTTTCGAGCTATTCAAAGTATCCAAACAAAATCAGCATGCTACAATGTTGACCAATTGACAAAGGCAGTCGAGGAATCATATGCACAGCTCTCTCCTCATACTCTCAACAAGATTTTTTTGAGTTTACAAGCTTGTATGGTGGAAATCATGAAGCAAAGAGGGCACAATGCATACAAGATCCCCTATTTGAAAAAGGATGGACTTATGAGGGCTAATGAGCTGCCTACAAACTTACATGTTCCACTAGAGTTAGTGGAAGAGTGCTTCAAATATATGAATGAGAATGCACCAATGCATCAAGTTGAAGGGTTGATGGCTAAGATGGGATACCCACACGAAGCAGGAATCCTAAATTAGTTTGGACAGTTAGGAATTTAGAATTTGGTTGTGGAGTTTTTGTAAAAACCAAATGTGGTTGCAATGCATGTCGTAGTTCAATTTTTGTAAAGGCAATGCAGCTTCAATTTTTGTAAAGGAAATGCAAGTTCATATGAATGCAAGTTTTTTAATAGGAAATGATGGTAGTATAGGAAACCAAATGTGCAGCCTTATAAATCAATCAAACACCCAACACATCAACATATATGAGGCACCAGACGGTCTCAAACCATTTCACACCCTATACATCAACAATTATGAAGGCATCGGACGGCCTTAAACTATTTCACACCCAATACATCGACATATATGAGGCACCAGGCGGTCATATACCATAAAACAATCAACTAACCAATGCTGCTTTCAAATTATTTCTTAGACAACATTAAAAACAAGCATCAAAGAAATTTGTCACATAGGATTCATCATTTCAGCAAGATTTATACCATCAACAAACAATGCATGCTTCAATCCCCACTTTAAGCACATAAAAAATCAGAGAACAAGTGCTAAAAGGAAACTTCTCACTTGTAACACCCCGTATTTTTTAGAGCTATTTGTGCCCTAGCTCAGACTTAATTTGAGTTTTTAAATAGCATCTAGAAAGTATTTATGCACGCGGGCGAATAAATGAGATAAGATTTATTGAGAGTTTATTAGGAGACAGTATTATTTTCTCGGGCCTTATAAATTCTATTATTGAGAAACCTATCTTCGCCCTATATTTTTATTGAAATGTCTATGTGATATAAATATTTTACTTGGTAGAATATTCACATATGAATTATTGATGCATTGTTATTATGATATTAGTAATATCATAATTGAGATATATTTTCCGCACACATGTATATATATATTTTCATGGGTCATATTCCTACACACAAGATGAAAGATAAATTCCCTAATTTCTTCCTCACATTTTCGGTTCTCTAATTTCTCTATCTCTCTTATTTATTTATTTATTTTCCTACATTAAACACCACATGTCTAATACATGCATGCATAGTAATCTAATAACCTAAAGTACTACACTTACCTACATCTAGTAGACAACTCCCCTCAATTCATCACAAACCATGTTCTATCTCTCTCTCCTCCCTCCCCCTCAACTCTCGATCTCTCTCATCTCTCCCTCTTCTCTCTTTTCTTTTCTCTCTTCTCTTCTTCTCTCTTCTCTCTCTCCTTCTTCTCTTACCTCACGATACCTCACCCTTCACCTCCCTATGGCCTAAATCTCCATAGATCATCATCAAGCATGCTCCCTACAAGATTATACATTTATGTGATAAGATCACACCATCCCATCACCTCTCATCAAGACAAGCTCCCCTTTTTTCTTCATAAGCTTCGGTCGTCCCTCCCCCTCTTCACTTTACCCCATTTTCTTCTTGTTCCACCAAATATAGCAAGAGCAAAGGTTTCTAAAAGTGTTCATCTTCAAGAAAACCCTAGGCATCCTCTAATCCACCTTCTTTGATTTTGTTGGAAGTAAGCTCATATCCTCATCTTATGATATGTGTATATGTAGGTATAAGATGAATAAGCATGTATATATTGAAGCATGATAATCCTTCCTCTCTTGTTTAAGATTTTCGTAAATAGAGAAGGAGAAGAAGCCATAGATTTCTTCAAGCATTCTTTTAACTCACAAGTTTATGTACCTCTACATGTTGGATGCACATGAGTGGAATATTTTTCTTGGTCACCCTTAAGGGCTATGTGTGTTATGTGAAGCATGATGAGTTCTTGGTATGAAAAAGCATGAGTATATTGGTGAAAATTATAGATCTATGAGGATATATGTGAAGTAGACTTTGAAATTATATAAGCTTTGGTTTTTCAACCATTTGAGAATTCTTCACTAAGCTTCTGTACTACTGAGTCGATGAGGTTTTCATTGTCCAAAAATCTTGAAACTTTTATAGTGTGTAGATAGAGGTTTCTTGAACATACTTGTAAAATTTCAAGCCATTTTTGGACTTCGTTTACTTCATTTTTAAATTATAAAACTTCTACTGCAAATTTCTACCGAAAATTTGGAAGGGCAGTCACTGGAGTCACACTTTTCAGTAGCTTTCCAAAATATTCTACCCCTCAAATTTTTATGGTAGAAAGATAATTGTGTTATTAAGATACACACCAAATTTCAAGCCATTTTGGAAACGTTTACTATTTTTCAAAAATCTTAACTTCCAGTCATCCGAAACTACCGAATCTGGTAGACTGTGGGAAAACATCCATATCTCTTAAACCACTTGGATTTTTTCAATCTACTTTTTTTTAAATGAAACTAGACTCAAAGAGGTTTTCAACGGTATTATTCTCGAATCCATGAGAGTTCTAAGATGAAACAGTTTATTCTTTAAAGACGAGACAATGCAGAAGTAGTAAGTTGTATATGTGTTCAAAAATTTTTCTTACTTTTGAAATTGTATTGAGAATTTTAAAGTTTTGGTGATGGTATACACCATATTATTTCATGAAAATGCTACTGGCATATATATATATATATATATATATATATATATATATTAAGAACTTTTGGAATTTTTCGAAAAGGATTTATGAGATTTAATTGCCACAATTCTTATAGAAAATGATTGGTTTGGACTTTTAAAGGTTTGAAAAGAATATTTGAGTGGAAAAACTCTTATATATATATATATATATATATATATATATATTCCATAGCTTACATGAATATTTTAGAATTTACTTACTAGGGAAAAAGATTTCAAGTTTCATGGAGTGACTTTTAAGTCATTTTACTATTGAGATAAATTGTAAAAATGTACTATGTGGAATAATTGATTAATTTGAAGTATGAATGACTATGTGAATAATTTGAGTGTTATTTACCTATAGGATTGAGAGTCTTTTAATTGGATAAGATATCAAATTACTTGGGAGGTCCAATTGGGTAAATAGTGGAGAAGTTATAAGATGAGATTATGCATATGATGAAAGTATAAGTATTAGATATTAGTTAGATTAATTTCTAACTAGAGTTTATTTTGTCACATGGCAATCTAAATTGCGTGCGCCACCAAAGGTTCGAGTGACGGCCGACGTTAGTACGACTCTGAGCTCTACGTCCTTGAGACAGGTGGACTTTATTCTAACTCTATTATGGCAAGTTACCATGATAATGAGTTCAAATGCAAATCTTTTGAAAATGAAGCATGTTGAAGTATTATGAAAATTGTCATCTTGTCATATTTATTATTGATGAGAATGAAATGTGGTATGTTGCCTCTATGAAAGAAATGATTATGATCACGATGCAAGATATTGGCCTTTGACTGATTTATATGACAGTAAAGGTTTTGCGCGCAGAGGTGATCGTGAGCCGTCTCTAGTCGGCTGATCACGGTGATTTGAAGGAGGTCTCCTTCTCTTCACCTAATATATATATATGATATATGAGTTCTCATAGTTGGCACATACCTTGAATATATACATTGTCTGCAGACTAATGATATTATTATGATGATGCAAATGAGTTTATGACAGAAAAACATGAACATGTATTTTTAATCTCACTTATCTTATTGATGCATTGAAATGGACAAGGTTGACATATAGCTCTAAGAGCAACATTGCAATTATTTCTGGCATGAGTCCACTGAGTGCTTTTTGGTACTCAGCCCTGCATATATTTCTAAATGTGCAGGTCTTGCTTGGCGCGATGATGGGTGAAGGCTATTGGAACTGTCAGTTAGCCGTATCTTCCTATGTCTCACATTTATCTTTATACGCTTTGACTCTATAAGTAACTGAACTCCCTGCTATATGTCTTCACACATATAGTAACGAATCTCGCTGCATAACTCTAATGAAACTCTTTTATTCAATTTGCTTATGTCTGTAATATCCCATAAGGGAGAATACTTTTCAAACCCTTGCTAAGTCTCCAATTACTTATTTATGTTTCAACCAAGTATGGAAATGTTTTGGTCTTAAAATCTTTCTTGAAAATGAGTAAAGTTTGCAAATGCTTCTGCTAAAACAAGATGTATATTCTGTTTCTTTCACCATTTCTTTTATTAGTCGTACGATACTTGGTATACGCTATCACTGGCTATATCGGGCTGCGACATCACCGAATAAGGAAACATCTGCTTCAAGATTTGGAATCTTGTAAGTTTCTTCTTCATCACAGGCTGCTCCTTCATTTCCGGGACTTGCGTCCAGCCACCAGAGTCCGCATCATCTAGTAAATCGGCTGAGACGAACGGTCCAAGGGACCACGGTGACAGTGGAGAATCACATGCGATGGGGGAGCCCTTGATCTGACATTTTTTCTCAACCAATGGCGGATCGAACACCAATCGCCGCCGCATCGACGGAGACTCCACGGCGGGAGGAGCATGAGGCAACAGGTTGCCGCTCAGAGAGGCGACGGGCTCCGACTTCGTCGGAGAGTAAGTGGAGGCAGCGGGATGAAAGGGGGAGCTCTCGCTGCACAATCTCCGCCGAATCAAGGGAGAATCGACGACGAAAGGTGCGTACAACAGGACGCCGCTCAGAGAGGCGACGGGCTCCGGTGAAGCCGGAACATCGGAAGTTTGCTTCTTCATCATCGCGATGGGTTAAAACCTTAGACCCAAAGTGGCAAAAGGCTCCGGTCAACGATGAATCGAGGGTGAAAACCCAAGATTCAGAGGGGCAACGACGATTCAATGACGATTGAACGGCGGGAGAGCAACCAAAACCTTAGATTCAGAGGCAACAACAATGAGAGAGAGAGCTAAGAGAGTGGGCAGCTAGGGTTAGATGAAATGATGGTGAAAAATAGACTTAAGTAGACTATGTTAGGGTTTACTTAATAAGTTGTTTAATGATCTTAATTAATTTAAATTGTTCCTTATTTTAGAAAGTGGACATAAATAATGGGACACACCAAAAAGAAAAAATGGTCACTTTTATTGGGAACGAGGAAGTATAAACTATGTTTTCATATGATATATAGATAGATATATGGATTAGCTATTTTATTTCATTTCTTTTTAAATTTGGAAATTGCTAGAGGATCAACACGTGCCATGAGATTATAGGCTCTAACACTACCATAGGCTTTCAAAGTAGCCATACCAGTGCACTGCAGTCGCGTGGTGTTAGAAGGCCTCTCAAATTCTCCTTCCTCGTTAACCGCCAAAATGAAAATCACACGTCATATCGCCTGCATTTCTCTCCTGTTTCTCTATGCGAAGTTAAAACCTTTAAAATTTTAACTTTTTATAATCAAGCGTCTTTGATACATTTCATGCAGAACTGTATCCAGCCGAACCGTAGGAAACTACTTCATTGATCACCACCCCCTTCATAAATACTCCGTGATTTATCATTTCTGCATGAGTTTACTCCCAGTTTTCCTCTTCTCTCTCTCTCTCTAATACTCTATCTCTCCTACCACAACTCTATACTTCCTAACTTTCTCTCTCTGCATAATGTCTCCGGCGTCTTCTCTCGAGGTCATCGCCGATCGTTCCGATCTGTTACTGGGAAACCTTCCGTCGGAGGAAACAGAAATTCCGGAAACTGTCGCCGATGCGTGGAAGAATATCGTCCGCGACGTTTCGACTACTCGCTCCGATCTCGGTATCTCAGCTGACACGGTGGAGAATACCGGAAAACTTCGCAAGGACAACGTGAAATTGAGCGTAAATGTGGTGTTCCCCAGCAGTTCCAACGGTGGAACGGCAGACAGCGGAGAGTCGGAGGTGGTGGCTAATACTAGTGGAGGTAAGACGACGTCGGTTCTGAAACCATCGCCTAGCGTGGGGATGAGTCTGGAGAATCATATGGATTCGCCGATCGGAAACGGTGGCGGGGAAAATGGCTCCGCTGCGTCAATGATCGAGGAGGCGTGGGAACTGCTCAGCAAATCATACGTTTACTTCAAAGGACAGCGTGTTGGTACAATTGCAGCCAATGATGATCCAGGAAGCGAGACCTTGAACTACAATCAGGTAGCTATTTAGACATGTTTCCACTAAAGCTTATAATTCAAAATCTGAAAATATCTAAGCGATGCTTACGTTATATTATCCCTGTTTTAAAAGCGTATTGAGTTTTGACTTTTCTGATGCACAATTGTATGTTAACACCGCGTTGTAATCTATAGCATCAATCACATTTAACACTGTTCACGGCCTTTGTTTGTTCTGTTCTGTATATTGTTTTGGTATGTCTCTCTAGTTTATGAACCTTATGTTTTTCGTTTGAATTACTTTTGTTGGTAATGTTATGTTGCTTTGGTGGTTGATATCTACATCGCATGCTCCACGATTCACGCTGGCGTCATTCTCTGTTTCAGGTTAGATTGTTCACCGATTACTACAGATTCAAAATGTCATCAAATTTTAAGATGCTGTTGAGTCATTTAATTCACATAATTATTGATACAACTCATGCTGCGATCCTGAATTTGGTAGATAATTGCTCCCTATATCACTTCTGACAGCTCCTATATTTGCAGGTATTTGTGAGAGACTTTGTTCCTTCTGGGTTGGCTTGCCTGATGAGAAATGATGCTGATGTAGAGATAGTGAAAAATTTTCTGCTGAAGACCCTCCACCTCCAGGGATGGGAGAAGAGGATAGATAACTTTACACTTGGAGAAGGTGTTATGCCTGCCAGTTTCAAGGTTATCCAAGACCCTATCCGGCAGAAGGAGGTTTTACAAGCAGACTTTGGAGGCAGTGCGATTGGAAGAGTTGCACCCGTGGATTCTGGGTTCTGGTGGATTATATTGCTGCGTTCATATACTAAATGCACACACGATTACTCTCTCTCAGAGCTACCTGAAGTCCAGAGAGGAATCAAATTAATACTTAACCTGTGTCTATCGGATGGATTTGATACATTTCCTACACTCTTATGTGCAGATGGATGCAGCATGATCGACAGGCGGATGGTAGAAATCTCTCTACATCTCTTATCTCCATGTTTGTATTTGATTGATGTTGAAGTAGCTTAATGATGCTTGAGTGTGCTGATTGGTGTACCCTGAAGTTAAACTGCATATGATGTAGATGATGTCTGAAATTTATAGTTAAAATCATCTTCAAAGACTATATTTGCCGGCTTTTGTGATTTTGCTAGTGAGTTATTGCATTTGAGCTGATGTAGCCTTTACTTGCATTATGGACAGGGGGTTTATGGTTATCCAATTGAGATCCAGGCACTCTTCTTTTTTGCTCTGAGGTGTGCGAGACAATTGCTTAAACCAGAGCATGATGGTAAGGAGTTGATTGAGCGTATTGATAAACGGATTACTGCTCTGAGTTACCATATGCAAAATTACTACTGGCTTGACTTCACTCAACTGAACAACATATATCGCTACAAAACTGAGGAATATTCTCACACTGCTGTCAACAAATTCAATGTCATTCCTGAATCCATCCCAGACTGGGTGTTCGAATTCATGCCACTGAGGGGTGGGTATTTCATTGGCAATGTAAGCCCAGCTCGCATGGATTTTAGGTGGTTCTTGGTTGGAAACTGCATTGCTATTTTGAGCTGTTTAGCTACACCAGCACAGGCTACAGCAGTTATGGATTTGATTGAGGAGCGTTGGACAGACTTGATTGGGGAGATGCCCCTGAAAATTGCATATCCAGCACTTGAAGGACATGAATGGAAGAATGTAACCGGCTGTGATCCAAAGAACACGAGATGGAGTTATCACAATGGTGGTTCTTGGCCAGGTACTCAACAGAACTTTGTAAAAGTTTTCCTCTGAAGCATGTTACCTGCTTGTTCGAAAATTAGATTTATTGTTTTTCATAGATAATATTCGGTGACAAAGCTTTCCTCATACTGATTTCTTATTCACAGTTTGTCATTTAATGTATCATAGTCTATGACTACACTGTAGCATATGGTTGGTATGAGTAAGGTTCCTCTTTCAATGTGTAAGAATGGCATTTCTTTGCAGTTCTTTTGTGGCTACTCACAGCTGCAAGCATAAAGACTGGAAGGCCTCAAATTGCTAAGAGAGCGATAGAGTTGATTGAACAACGTCTCTCAAAAGATGGATGGCCCGAATACTATGATGGAATCACAGGGCGGTACATTGGAAAGCAGGCGAGGAAGCACCAAACATGGTCGATTGCAGGATATCTGGTCGCAAAGCTTATGATAGAGAACCCATCCAATCTGCTCATCATATCTCTTGAAGAGGACAAGAAGATTGCAAAGCCAAGGCTCACCCGCTCTGCCTCATGGACCTACTAGCTTGCTACTCAAGATAATCATACACTGCCTTCAAAAATGGTACAAACTCTAGAAACATGTGGCTCTTCTCATGTTTCTTCAATAAAAGATAATCTTTAGTTGCATAAGATGGAAATTAGACCAACTATGAAATTCCATTAATTACTGCTTGCTTCAGTTGAAAATGTAAATTCATACTATTTGTTAATATACTCCATAATAGGCTACAAGTGCTGGATCTGTTCTTTTTAAGTAGTGTGATTAATTCTCCGATCATAAACAGCTCATGTGGCATTCAGTCCCAGCTTTTCAATGATTATACTCATAAACAAGTTGAGGCTTTTGATGTAGGAGTAGTATTTAATTCTCAGCTCTCGACTTTATTTTATTTCTAGTGACGCTTTGATCTAGCCAAACCGTGTGCTTTTACTCAGAATTACTTAAAACGCCTTTGCTTCCTTTCCAGCTAAGGCATTTGAAAAACAAAACCGGCCGTTACAAGGCACGGAATATTATTAGCCCTTGAGTTACTCCTCTTGATATATATCCATCGCCTAAAAAAGAAGAGAAATCCTTTGTTGATGAAGTGCGAGAAGGTGGCGAGCTGGGTGGGGGCGAGCGTGGCTGCGGCCTTCTTCTCGTCTCTGGAGAAGTGTTCGTGTATTAACATATCAACGCTGGACTTCGACGTCGACGAGGAGGCCGACGATCGCCCCCTTATGTTTACCAAATTCCCTTCCGAAGCCTCCTCCCACCACCGCATTTCCATCGATAAGCTCCATTACCCTATAACTATTCCTATGCCTCTTTGATGCATCTAATTATACATGCCTGTGTATCATAATTAAATTACGTTACTATATGTTGTTTATTTATTAGTCTGCAAAATTGGGCTCTGTAATAATTCGACAATGGTTTGATCATGTAGCGTAAAACTTTCAGTTTTATGTCGCGTTGGTTGTATAAATTTTCTTTCTCCTATCGGTTTCTGCGTGAAAAAAAGTAAGGAAAAGGAAAGTCTACAAAACTATATCCTTACCATCTTACATGTTCAATTTTAGTTTAGATTTTTTCTCTCTCTCTCTTCGTTATTTATTTTACTAACAAATAACAATCACATAATATGCCATGAGAAATATTAGGGACGGATGTTGTGATCGAATTCAGTTTGCCGCTTTGTGTTATAGAAATTTAATCGGAAAAAGTGGAACTAGTTTCTTTTTAGGATTCATGAATTGTATTGTGGAAACCCTCTTTACTAATTGTTCCTCAAGCCTAGTTAGAAGAAGAATCCATGAAAAAGAATAGTTTTTGGAGGACCCGCTGCAGTGAGAAAGTGATCCTCTCGTAGCACGCCTAAAAAGATTTCTAATCCATATGTAATCTTTTTTAGAGAGAGATAAGCACATATTTGTTTATATATTTTTTGGCAGTAAGCACATATTTAATCTTAAATCTATATTCGCATACAAAGTTATTGTGAATATGATATATTGATATCTATCCATAAAAGGCAAAGTATATTCTCAAGTTCCTCTACAAAATAAATGTCTTACACCATCTTATACATTTGAACAAAAATTTTATGATATATATTACTCTATATGACTGAAAATGATTGTGTTTTATATATTTTTTTGAATTTAATGCACAACTACTCAAAATTCACATTCCAACAGTGATTATCTTGAGGTTGTCGGCCCCTTATATTTGAGGTAGTCGTGCAGCTAGGTCAAATGTTCAGCCGACTACCTCAATTAAAGGAGCAGCTACCTCCAATTTTTTTAATGAAAACAATGCAATGCAATTAAAGAATCAATGGCTACCTAATATTCCCTTACCTTTTGAATTTAATCATATAGCCCCCACCCAATTTTTTTTAAAAAACCTAATAAATACCCTACCACAGCCCACAGTTAACACCTCCAAAAATTCCTACCACATCCTCAAATGACTACCTCATCCAAAACAAAAAGACCCACGGCTAGTTCACGGTGAGAGAGAGAAAGAAAGAATCAATCCGCGGTCAAAGCTCGAGTTTAATCTACTATAATGACTTATTTTTTACAGGTTCTTTATTCGAATCTTTAGGAAATTTAACGTTAGTATTAATTTAAAGTATGTTTTAGAGTTTTAAAATTAAAGTCTTAATTATATGATCGCATTCATTATATTTTTTAGGATGTATTGAGCATGAATTACATATTATTTGTAATTGTTCGTATTTGTTTTAAACTAAATTAGCTCCTCAAGCATGTAGTTGATGGTGTGATTTATGATTAATTTGTGATAGCCGATCGTGAATCACGACCGGCTACCTACAAGCGTTGATAGGCTACTTCTTGATTACTTGTTAATTTTTATAATTTTATTGCCGATCGGCTACCTCTTGATTTGTTGTTAATTTTTATAATTCTATTGATTGATAGTGATCTAATTTATGAATTTAGTATTCATAATTAATCGGGATTTCATACTTATTTAATTATGATTTGTTTTCTTATGATAATTAATCATGACTTCATAATTAATCGTGGAATTTATATTATTTTCTTTCGATAATTCATAATAATAGTGGATTAATAATTTATAATAATCATGACATTTGATAATTAATCGTAGCTTCGTACTAGAATTTAATTATGAATTGTTTTCTTTTGATAATTAATTGTGGTGATGAGGAGTAAACTCTGCATCAACTCTACGCAATTAACATGACTGAAATCTTTCTTTTATATTATTATTATTGACACAATTATTACTATTATTTCAAATATTTTGTGTAGCGCTGACTTGACAGGGCTGACCTTATCAATCGAGAATTATCTTGGCAGTTCAACGACTCAGCTCCAAGCTCAAGACTCATGTAATAAGGGCTTAGGCCCAATATTTAAATTAATGGGCCTTAGGGGTCAAATGGGCCCAAGTGCTCTAGTTTTACTCTTATGGCTATAAATAGGACATTTTATTATTAGTTTAGGAGACTTTGGACTCATTTTCTCACCATGTAAATTGTAAACACAAAAAGTATAGTGAAAACCTCAAAAACCCACCGTGGATGTAGATCTAACGATCGAACCACGTAAATCCTCGGGTCATTTATCGCTTTATAGTTAGGTGTTGATTTTGAATTCATCAACTATTACTTTTACCCTTCAGGTGTGTCTCCTTGATGATGATCACCAGTGAAAATATGAAACACCCAATAGTTGCCTCGAGGGCAATAAATAAGTGATGGAATTCATCCATCGGATCCTACATGTATCTTCACTAATGACCCGAGGTTCTCCTACCTTAACATGTGAAGATATTTAGGCAGCATAAGAAACAATTGATCATGTTGACCGTATATCATCTCAATCTCCTGATTTCGTGCCCGCAAATCGGCATCGTACTTGATGCGCACACCGAATTCACGTTGTAGCTCGTTAACAATTACCTTGAGCTTCATGATCTCTGTCTCATCATGAGTTTATGACAGACTGACTATGAAATTGATAGGCCTATTCAACATTTATGACAGGCTTATTTGCTCACCATTCGTATCTTCAGTAGCATTCGAATCGGTTTCGTCTTCACCCGCCTCATCTTCATCCATGGGTAAGCTGATGATCTCCATGTGCGGTTGCACCGTGTTCCTAAGGCATCATGGACAACGAAGCAATGTTCAACTACTCTTCATCACGCGCTGCGGTTTGTGGTTGATCCTAGTCTCCCCAGAATTGTAATGTAGTGTGATGTCAATCTTGGACACCCGCGTGAATTTGTTGTTGATCCTAGGTGTCCAGGACTGTGATGTATTGATTTGCCAAGAAGGAGTATTTTGCTTACATTGTTTGCCATCAGCCAACCAATTCAGACCGACATCTCTGAATTACTTCCAACCCCTTCATCAACCTGCTGTGAAGATTGTGAATCATATCTATACTCTCAAGACCGAGGGCATTTATACGAAGGGACGTAGACTTTTTGTCTCGACTGTTCTACTACAAGACCTAATTCAATATGTTGTGATTCAACATATATACACTACATGATTGTTGTGCAATATCTTCATCCCCACAAATTGGATATTTTTTAATCTACCCGGCTAACTCTTTGATAGATAAAATACCTTGTAGGTAGATGATCATCATTCCTCGGGCAATACATAGTTAATTTGGTATTCCAAGTTAATAATATCAACATTTAAAATTGCAACCACCGTTGCAGCCCTACCAACGTAGTTACAGTCCTCATATTCACCCATGTTTCTCACAATGACATTTTTTTAGGAAATTTATCCATCTACAAATAAGATAAAGAGAAAGATAAATATTAAAATACGTAATTACAACCGATGTAATTTCTGACTGACTACCCAGTATCCCGACCAAATTGAAGTATAGTTTATTTAATTTCATGACCATCTAAATCATTTCTATAAACATGTTCGCCAAAATAATTTAATTACACGAAAACACCCTTTTGTTTATCACTAATTCAATAAAATAAAATAAAATAAAAAGATAAAAATGCTCAACATTTCAATAATTCAATATTTCAAAATTGATGTTCATTCAATTTAAACTATAATATCGATAGTTACATCCTTTTTTTTAGTAGAACTCTTGGCTCAAATGCAATGTGCTTTTCCCAAATATATATTTTTCAAAATGTAGTGAATTATTGTCAATTGATTTTGTGTTTGCGTTTGAGTTGGATTGCCAATGTTTGAGTTGCTTTAAATTTATCAAAGTGTTGTACATGAATTATTGACATAGCTTTCAATTTGACTTTGACTGAGCAATCAAGATTCAACAGTAAAATAATGTTGCATATATAGTAATAGTAGTAGTGGGTGTGGTTAATGCATGAGACTGTCTCATGTTTAGGGATGGCAGTAGATCTTGGACCCGGTCCAGATCCGTGGATCCAGATCCGTTTTCATGGATCTGGATCTCAATTTTTTGGATCCGATGGATCTGGATCTCAGTTTTAAAAACGGATATGGATCTGGATCTTGAAATATTAGATCCGGATCCGGCCCAGATCCGACCCGTGGATCCGTTTTATTTTATATATATATTTTATATTTTATATTTAGTTTAATAATAATATTAACTAAATTAAAAATAATAAATAAATTATATTCAAAAGAATAAAAACTAAAAGTAATTAGATAAAAGTATTTTGTGTTATATTTTTCATGATGGAAATTAGATGTTGTTGATTTTGTGAATTTTTTTTAATTTAATTTAAAAATAGTAGATCCATGGATCTGGACCCGTGGACCCGCAGATCTGACGGATCTGGATCTGGATCCAAAATTTTCAGATCCACGGATCTGGATCTGGATCTAGTATATGAAAACGGATCTGGATCTGGTATTGGCCAGACCCGGTCCAGATCCGGCCCGTTGCCATCCCTACTGATGTTCGAGTTTACAGTTACACAATCTTTAAAATTACTTCTTCTTCTTTTTTGATTTGGGAGAGTTGGGGATGGGGAGCAGTGGGGTTTGAACTCGAGACCTCACTGTCGCTTGGTGTCCCCTTGGGGACATCTTTAAAATTACTTGTTCATCCATAAAAAGAAAAAATAAATTACTTGTTCATTTTTTTTTTAAATTACTTGTTCATCCATAAAAGAATTAGTATTGCATATACTAGTATGGGTTAATCATGTGTTGTGTCTCAACTTTATTGAAGAAGGTGACAGACTTGATAAGTTTGTAGTCCAAGCTAAGTGTCATTCCAAATCAAAATTTGTAATAAGATTCATGGAGTCATCTTGAATATTTTCTCCTTCAATATCTTCTTAGCGAGTCGAGCTCAAGATATAGGCTTGTTTAAATCTATAAATTGAACTCAGGCTAAGCACAAGCTTAATGATTCTCTTAAGTCGAGTTCCAGCTTCGATCTCAATTATGAAAGATGTTAAGAATTGACGAAGAAATTGCGATGAACACAAAAGATTTACGTGGTTCGGGCTGAAACCCTACATCCACGGGACCAAGAAAGGGAACTTCTACTATTGATTCGCGAACTGAGAATTTTACAAGGTGTTACAAGTGTTGACTGGTGTTTTTTTTTTTACATTAGACACCCAATTGCTCATTATATAGCAAACTTTGAAAATAACGAGCTGTAAACAACCATCAAAGAAACCGTTATGCAAAACAGTTAGCTCTGCAAAAGAAACTTTGACTCTGTCTCTGGAGTGTTGACTCTGCCTTGGCAACTCTGACTCTGATATGCCTCGGCTCTGACTCTGGCATCAGCGCGACCTCTCTGCTCTGCCAGCGGCGCGATCTCTCTGCTCTGGCAGAAGACCGATTCCTCTGACGAACCGATTCCTCTGGCGAACCGAGTCCTCTGGTCTGCCAGCAGCGAATCCTCTGACGAACCGATTCCTCTGGCGTACCAATTCCTCTGGTCTGCCAGCAGCGAATCCTCTGACGAACCGATTCCTCTAGCGTACCGATTCCTCTGGTCTGCCAGCAGTGATTCCTCTGCTCTGGCAACTTCACCAGAGTAAACTTTACAACTCCAGAGTATACAAACTAGATTATAAGCTTACGAAATCATATACAACAAATCTCCACCTGATTTCTAAGCTAATAATCGACAACAATAACAAAGGCTCCAGTTCTTTCTCCGAAACATTTTAATTCTATATCAAACTTCAAATCAGCAGATTTACCAACTTAAGACAATGCTCAAACTTCGCAGTAGGCAAAGCCTTAGTCAGCGCATCAGCTGCATTCTCCTCTGTCCCAACTTTTTCCATCTTCACCAGTCCTTGATCAACTATATCCCTTATGAAATGCATTCTGACATCTATGTGCTTAGATCTCTCATGAAAAGTTTGATGTTCCATAAGATACAAAGCACTCTGACTGTCACACTTCAAAGTTACAGAACTTTCCTCAATACCAAAATCGTGCACTAATCCTTTGAGCCACACAGCTTCTTTGACAGCTTCGGTTGCAGCCATGTACTCTGCTTCAGTGGTTGATAATGCAACTACAGATTGTAATGAAGATTTCCAACTAACAGCTGATCCAAAGAGTGTGAAAATGTAACCTGACTGAGATCTCCTGTTGTCTGTGTTAGCAGCATAGTCAGAGTCAGTGTATCCCATCAAGAAAGGCTTGCTGATGTCTTCCTTCCTCTGGAACAAAACAGCTCTGTCTGCACTGCCCTTTAAGTACCTCAGCACCTTCTTGAGAGCTTCCCAATGCTCTCTACCAGGATCCACCATATACCTGCTCATAACACTTATAGCTTGTGCAATGTCTGGCCTAGTGCAGACCATTGTGTACATCAAGCTTCCCACTAAATTTGAGTAAGGTATATTTATCATTTGGTGTCTCTCTGTGTCATTCTTTGGTTTCTGTTTATCTGAAAGTTGCAGATGAACAGCTAGGGGCACTGTAACAGCCTTTGATTCATGCATATTGAATTTCCTTAACATCTTCAATATGTAATCTTTTTGACATAACCATAGCTTTCCAGCCTTCCTGTCTCTCACGATATCCATCCCAAGAATCCTTTTGGCTGCACCAAGATCTTTCATTTCAAACTCTTGATTCAAACCATCTTTGATTACCTTGATTTCAGCCTTATCTTTGCTAGCTATTAACATGTCATCTACATATAGCAGCAAATATGCAACAGTAACTTCATTCATTTTCTTCAAATAAACGCAGCTATCATATGCAGACTTTGTGAATCCCATCAACTCCATATGCTCATCAAACCTTTTGTACCATTGCCTTGAACTCTGTTTGAGACCATATAAGCTTTTCTGAAGTAAACACACCTTGTTGCTTGTCTCTGGATGTACAAACCCCTCAGGCTGGACCATATGGATCTCCTCCTCCAACTCTCCATGTAGAAATGCGGTTTTAACATCCATCTGCTCAAGCTCCATATCAAACTGAGCTACAACTGACAGCATAACTCTGATGGAAGTATGCTTAACCACAGGTGAGAATACTTCATTATAATCAATTCCCTCCTTTTAAGTGAAACCTCTTGCCACCAATCTTGCTTTGTACCTGGTCTGCTCCTTCCCAATAACCTCAATCTTCTTTTTGAAGATCCATTTGCAGCTTACTAATTTCTTGTTCAGTGGCTTTGACACCAGTATCCAGGTACCATTCCTTTCAAGAGAGTTCATCTCCTCCTTCATGGCTAAGAGCCATTGTTCTCTCTCTGGTCCCTTCATAGCCTCTGCATAGGATTTGGGCTCCTGATACTCCAGCTCCTCTGCAATGCTCAAAGCAAAGTATACCATCTCAGCTTGGTTATATCTCTGAGGTGGCTTGGGCTGCCTCCTTGCTCGATCCCTTGCTAGTTGGTATGAGCTTAGATTATCAGAGCTGCTCCCAACATCTTCATCATCTGCAGCTTGTTGAGAGACTTCAGTTGCTCCACCTGATTCATTATCAGCATGGTTTCTATCAAACAATTCATCCAACAAAATTTTACCATCTGCATTTTCTTTCTCTGGATCAGATCCTACTTTATAAGGTATGAGAGCTTCATCAAAAACTACATCTCTGCTGATGTATACTCTCCCCATTCCTGGTTCAGTGCACCACAACTTGTACCCCTTCACACCCTTGGGGTAGCCCAACATCACACATTTTAAGGCCCTTGGTTCAAGCTTCTCTTGTCTGACATGTATGTATGCTCTGCACCCAAAAATCTTCAAATGTGAATAGTTGGATGTAGAACCATACCAGAGCTCATCTGGAATTCTGAATTCAATAGCGGATGAAGGAGATTTGTTGATCAAATAGGCTGCAGTGACAGCAGCCTCTGCCCAGAATTTCTTTGGCATCCCTGAGTCAAACAACATACACCTTATCCTTTCCAGAATGGTCCTATTCATCCTCTCAACAACCCCATTCTGCTGTGGAGTTCCTGGGACTGTCTTGTGTCTCTGGATTCCCCTTCCAGAGCAGAAATCATTGAATTCCTTGGACACAAATTCCAAACCATTATCAGTCCTCAGGCACTTCACCTTGGTTGCCTTTTCAGTCTCCACCTCATTACACCACACTTTGAATTTCTCTAGTGCCTCAGTTTTATCCTTCAAGATGAAAATCCACAACTTCCTAGAGTAATCATCCATTATAGACATATAATATCTCCCTTTTCCAAGACTTTCAGTTTGTGTTGGTCCCCACAAATCAGAGTAAACATAATCCAGAGGAGCTTTAGATGTATGTTTACCTGTATCAAATGGGAGTCTCTTACTTTTGCTTAAGATGCACTGCTCACATATGTCCACCTTGAATGGAATAGGGTTACTGATCTTGTTCTGTTTCAGCAACTGATTGAGCCCTTTCTCTCCAACATGAGCCAATCTTTTATGCCACAAGATTGAATCATCCTTCTTCATGGAGTCAGACTGCCCTGTGATGGCTGTGGCTTCTAAGTAATACAAATCATTCCTCCTCAT
This sequence comes from Salvia miltiorrhiza, assembly GCF_028751815.1. NCBI lineage: Eukaryota > Viridiplantae > Streptophyta > Magnoliopsida > Lamiales > Lamiaceae > Salvia > Salvia miltiorrhiza. The sequence goes on along the minus strand of NC_080394.1, from coordinate 26,592,527 downwards.
CCCCTTCAAAATGACCTTGTTGTCTTTGGTGACAACAACTCCACCCTTTACAGATCTCCATTCATACCCCTTCGTTTCAAGAGATCCAAGGGATATCAGATTCTTTTTTAGACTAGGGATGTACCTCACCTCCATCAAAGTCCTGATGGTGCCATCATGCAGTCTGAACTTTATACTCCCCTTTCCTTTGATTTCACAGGTCTGGTTATTTCCAAGAACCACTGTTCCTTCCGATTGAAATTGAAAATCAGTAAACCAACTTTTAACTGGACACATGTGGAAAGAGCACCCTGAATCCAGTATCCATTGGTCATCCAAATCACCTTGCATCACATTCAAAGCCTCTGCAGTGTCACACTGCTCTTGCTCCTTGGGCTCTTGCTTCTTGGTAGTGTTGGACTGCTTTTGGTTTTTCTTCCAAATGTGGCAGTCCCTCTTCCAATGGCCCGGCTTCTTGCAGTGATAGCAAGTTTGAATATCATCATCAGAGTTCTTGTTTCCCTTCTCCTGTTTACCCTTCTTGAATTCCTTCTTGGATTTCTTGGATTTATCCCCTTTCTGTTTTACAGCCAAGCCCTCACCAACAGACTCTTTCTTGTGAGCTGATGTTGATGATGCCTTCTGCAGTTCCTTAGATTTCAGAGCAGACTGAACCTCATCCACTGTGATGTCACTTTCTATCCCATACAACATAGCATCCTTGAGTTGATCATATGAACTCGGGAGAGCATTGAGTAGGATAATTGCTTGATCCTCATCTCCTATTCGCACATCAACATTTTCAAGATCATCAATGATCTTATTGAATATCTCCAATTGATCATCAATCGATTTTCCATCCAAGATTCTGTAGGAGTACAACTTTTGCTTCAAGAACAACCGATTCGCAAGCGATTTCGTCATGTAAATCGCCTCCAACTTTGCCCACACCGCCGCTGCAGATTTCTCCCTGGCTACCTCCCTCAAAACCTTATCACCTAGGCATAGGATGATAAGGCTATGGGCCCTCTCACGCATTTCTGCTTTCTTGAGTTCTGCCTCCACAGCTGCCGCGGAATCCCTTGTAACCGCCGATGAAGAAGATTCATCATCCCCTTTTAGAGCTGCCGCCAAACCTTGCTGGGTTAACAATGCACGCATCTTGATACGCCATAACCCAAAATCATTTTTCCCCGTAAACTTCTCGGTCTCAATTCGTGGCATCGACATTCCTGCGTCGGTTGTGGATCAAGAATTCCCACAGACGGCGCCACTTGTTAAGAATTGACGAAGAAATTGCGATGAACACAAAAGATTTACGTGGTTCGGGCTGAAACCCTACATCCACGGGACCAAGAAAGGGAACTTCTACTATTGATTCGCGAACTGAGAATTTTACAAGGTGTTACAAGTGTTGACTGGTGTTTTTTTTTTACATTAGACACCCAATTGCTCATTATATAGCAAACTTTGAAAATAACGAGCTGTAAACAACCATCAAAGAAACCGTTATGCAAAACAGTTAGCTCTGCAAAAGAAACTTTGACTCTGTCTCTGGAGTGTTGACTCTGCCTTGGCAACTCTGACTCTGATATGCCTCGGCTCTGACTCTGGCATCAGCGCGACCTCTCTGCTCTGCCAGCGGCGCGATCTCTCTGCTCTGGCAGAAGACCGATTCCTCTGACGAACCGATTCCTCTGGCGAACCGAGTCCTCTGGTCTGCCAGCAGCGAATCCTCTGACGAACCGATTCCTCTGGCGTACCGATTCCTCTGGTCTGCCAGCAGCGAATCCTCTGACGAACCGATTCCTCTGGCGTACCGATTCCTCTGGTCTGCCAGCAGTGATTCCTCTGCTCTGGCAACTTCACCAGAGTAAACTTTACAACTCCAGAGTATACAAACTAGATTATAAGCTTACGAAATCATATACAACAAAAGATTTTCTTAACTGACCTTCATTATAATAACTTCCTAAACAGGGGCGAAGCCAGACTTTCGATAAAAGATGGCATTTTCTTAATTGGCCTTCATTATAATAACTTCCTAAATAGGGCATTTTAAATTTAAATCACTCAATCAATAATGTGTTCACTTCTTCAAAATGTCTTAGCTCTAAAACTTACATATCAATTACAATATAAAATAGCTCAGCACGATTATGATGAAGATAAAATCATTTTTATATTTTTTAATATAAAATTACGAAAATACCCCTACTATATTTGAAAATCCCAGGGGGCCCAGTGACCCCCCTGCCCCACCCCTAAACAACTATCAACTATAAAGATAAGCTCGTGCAACTTATAATCTCCTTGAAAGATAATTTATTCAACCCAACTTATTTTTTCATAATATTTTAACCAACAATTATTTTACAAAAATAATTTTACTATAAATTCATATGTACTTGCAATTTTATAACTCCTCAATTTCATCTCTCTTACTAGGATTTTCACACTCTAATTTACAATCTCAATTATCCAATTATACTTTAACAACTTATAATTAAACTCGTGATACATTACTCTTTTTTTGGAGCAACACCCCCTAAGTAGAAGCCAAGCTATCTATTTGGATTCATTTACAACTCTATCGGTGACTTTCATTTATTTATAGTTGTTGTAGATCGATTGGTTGAAATTGAATACTATTAGAATTTTCAAGGCATAAAGATTGTTGTGTAGTCAAAATAAGAGCCAACAATTCTTTGTAAATTTAATTAGTACCCAATCATCATTAGCAATAAATAGCCATTTCTTTGAACAAGTTTCTTTGTAACTCCGGAAATTTGTAAAACTTGAAAATTAAAGGATTCATCAAATTAAGTTAAAAGATCATCTCTTTTATTTCAAACAGAGACAAGAAATTGACAATTCAAAGTAACTATAATAGCAAGATGCGACAAGATTTAAATATGTGAAGTAAGAAGAAAAAGTGTCTAAGCCGTTAAATTTTTGTGCATTAATTTTTAAGATTTGTTAAAGTTAGTTATACTGTAACACTCAATCCTTATGTAATTTCAATTTGTCAGCGCATATAACTGGGATTTTTTTTCCTCCTGCAAACGCTCTTTTATAAAATAAAAACTTTGAAGCATGACATTTACACACAGACACACACACAGACACACACTATATATATATATATATATAGATATATTATATGAATATATTCCAACTACCAGTTCGCTTAATAACAAAATGCATACGCATGAGCAATTGATTATCTGAGATTCTGATTTTGACAATGAACATATATTTGTATATAGAGGAAATTAGAGTAACCGGTGGATACAGTACATCAAAGTCAAGCTTCAAAAATATTTAATTATGAATTTGGTGCTTTTAAATAATTTACAATCATTAATGGGCTTAGCTTATACGTTTTGCATGGGCTTGTTTAGGCCAACTGCTTTAGTAAACTGATCCCACAGTAGAAATATAACTGCGGAAACACATTTATTAATTACTTAAGACAAAATCAAAGTTGGAAAATACAAAACAAAATAGTAGAATAAGTTTAGCTAAGATATCTAGGAAAGCTCTATCTTACTTGATGGGATTAATATAAATGTGATTATTTTGGATCAAATTTACCTCCCTACGCTGAGAAATCTACTTGATATAATTCATTCATCTAATTAATTATAACACGACAACTGTTATTGATAACAATGGATCTGCATAAATTCTTTGAGTATTTCTCAGTAGAATTGCATGAATCAGTGAATTAATCAAAAGAAAAAACATAACAAAAGCTGCAATCATGCATGGAAGCTGAGCTGACAGACATTATTCTTAAATAATCATATTTTTCATCCAACTCTTCATCAACTTTATATAAAAAAAAAACTCGTACATGCATCGTAATTGGATAGGTTTTATTTATTAATTTGGTTGTTTGCTACATTAAAAAGCCCTTCACTTGAGTTAGATTGAACCATCTCTCTCTCTCTCATGCATGGCAGTCACAACCACTGCCCTCGTGTGTGCATTGTTGAGTTTGCTTTCCATCTCTCATAGCGTTCATGGAATCAAGAGATGGCCTGGCGGGGCTTCCACCAGATTCTACGACTTCAAGGTACTCTCTCTCTCTCTCTCTCTCTCTTAATTAACTATGGGAAGTAGATAGGCTACAAACACACTTTAAAATAGAAATTATGAACCATGAATTTACAATGTAAAAGTGACAAATTCAGAAAAATGAAAAATTCTCCCTCTATGGGATTTGAACTGGGACTATGAAATGATGAATCCAGTTTATATCTTAAAATGAGTTTTTATTTGATCTAATCCTAGCATGAACATATATAGGTGCAAACGAAGAGGGTGACGAAGTTGTGCAACAGCAAGGAGATCGTGACCATTAATGAGATGTACCCCGGTCCAGTGGTTTACGCTCAAGAAGACGATCGTCTCATCATCCGAGTCTCCAATTTGACGCCTCACAATGCCACAATTCACTGGTATACTCAAAATACTTCACTTTCTCAATTACGAAATGATGCCCGGAATAATAAATAAGGTTATGTTCCAAAGAAAATGAAAATGTTGTAAGACAAAGCATTGTTTGTTTGTTGTAAAACTAATTTGAGTAATCCAGGCATGGGGTCCGACAACGGTTGTCGTGCTGGTCCGACGGCCCATCTTACGTGACACAATGTCCGATCCAACCGGGGCAGACTTTCAGTTACGAGTTCACCCTGGTTCAACAAAAGGGCACCTTTTTCTGGCATGCTCATGTCTCGTGGCTCCGGGCTACGGTTTATGGTGCCTTGATCGTTTACCCCAGACCCGGTGTACCCTACCCTTTCCCTTACCCCTACCAGGAGCATATTGTTATTCTAGGTTGCTTCACTTCTCCTCATTTCAAATCCCTTCCAAAAATACTTTAAAACATCATACGTTGAGATTAATGTTGCAATCAATATATATAGGGGAATATTGGTTGAGAGATCCTCTAAAGATCGAGCAGGCAGTTTTAGCTAGCGGCGGAGGCGCTCCCATCGCTGATGCTTACACGATCAACGGCCACCCCGGCCCCAACTATAACTGCTCCGTCAACGGTAAGCCTCAAGTCTAGGAGTAATAAGGATAAAAATAGTTACATGAGATGTAAGAAAAAGGTAAATTAAGCAGAAACGTTCCTTAGATGTGTACAGGATGAACGTGGTACCCGGGAAGACCTACCTGCTGAGGTTGATCAACGCGGGATTGAACACAGAAAACTTCTTTGCAATTGCTAATCACAAGCTCACCATAGTCGAAGCAGATGCAGAGTACACAAAGGCGCTCCACACCGACAAGGTGATGCTCGCGCCGGGCCAGACCCTCAACGTCCTCGTCACAGCAGATCAGCCCATAAGTAGATACTCCATGGCTGTCGGGCCATACATGTCTGCAAGAAACGTACCGTTTCAGAACATAACCTCAGTAGGATATTTTCAGTACCTAGGTGCAACACCAAACAGCATATCTTTACCAGCCATGCTACCTAGTTTCAACGACAATCTTGCCGTTAAAACTGTAATGGACGGGCTCCGGGGCCTCAACACCTCGGATGTTCCTAAAGTAATTGACAAGAACTTGTTTGTCACCATAGGTGTGAATGTGAATAAGTGTAATAGAAAAAACCCCAAGAAAAACTGCCAAGGCACTAATGGTGGGGTGTTTGCTGCTTCCATGAACAATATAAGTTTCATTAGACCTAATGTTTCACTTTTAGAAGCTTATTACAGGGATAAAGCTGGCTACTTCACTGATGATTTCCCCGGGGCACCCTTAAAATTTTACGATTTTGTTAACGGGGCGCCTAACAATGCTCCTAATGACACCAACGCGATGAATGGGACGAGGTTGTTTGTGCTTGAGTATGGGACAAGGGTTCAACTCATTTTGCAGGATACTGGCACTGTCTCGACTGAGAATCATCCAATTCATCTTCATGGCTACAGTTTCTACGTCGTGGGGTATGGCACGGGTAACTACAATCCGGATACGGCTAATTTCAACTTGATGGATCCGCCTTACATGAACACCATTGGAGTTCCTGTTGGTGGATGGGCAGCAATTAGATTTACAGCTGATAATCCAGGTATTGCATCTACTTAAAATCAGTCCTGGCATCGATTATTTACCTAATATAATGTTATGCATAACCAGAAAATTGATGGATCAAATATATGCTGCATAAGAAAATACATTTACGAGACATCCACACGCTCTTAGACACATATACTAACACAGACATCTGCATCATTGCCCGAGACAAACTTGATGAGACTTTATGAATGTGGTGCAGGGGTCTGGTTTATGCATTGCCATCTGGAGATACATTTATCATGGGGTTTGTCTGTGGCAATTATTGTCAAGAATGGGCAAGGACCACTCGAGACCCTCCCCCACCCTCCAGCTGATTACCCTCGGTGCTAGAAGATGAAAAACAAGAATCACGAGGAGGGCTTTTGATCTTTTCCATGATTGGATTCTTTCGGACAAGTGTGTATTATGTCTATGTATGGCTTGGTTGTCTCAATAAAAATCTCTCTGTTTCTAGATTCATTTTGTTAGCTTTTTCGCCGATAAGAAGCCGTTGTATATTGATGAATGGTGACGACACACATCTTAATTATATGAATGCACGTTGAGAAGACAAACATGGTGATATTGAAAGTAAGCTATAATGATACCCTTTTCAAAAAACAAGGCAGAGGGAAGAGAAGCTGTAAATTACTGTAAGCACATGATGATGGTGACATATTTAATAAAGAAGGCATGAAGTAGAAGATGCTGAATGTACCTATTAAAAATGGAAAGTATGTACTATAAACTTTTAATTAATTAAATGCCAACTTGATTCTTCAAGGCATATATATCAGAGTAAAAACTTCTGTACTACAAAAGTGACAAACTAACCAACATCACATGGCATTTTCATTCTATTTTTGTTTGGTTCAAAAATGTTTAAAAGAAGTCGAGATTTAATAAACTCTGGGACAAGGCATTGCCTTTTCTCGTTTACTTTTAGTATATGCGTCTCAAGAAAACCTAAGATCAATAAGTGGATCGCTTAGTTCATTGACATGTGTCAATGGGTCATATGAACTGCGAGCTGAATATGCTGAAAAGTACCTTATTGAATCAATTCTCTCTGCTGCTCGAAGCTCAGAGCTCATGCGAAAAGTATAAGTGGCCCCAAAACCATGGCTATCCTCAAACAATAAGATGCAGATTAAACCATCAGTAAGTGTAGAAGAGAAATTACACGGTAACTAAGATTATGTAAACGCATACCTTAACAACTCAAATTCAAGAGGGAGAAGATCGAATCTATTTCATAATTAGTCCAACAAATCCATGTATTTATAGTAGCAAAAGGAGGGTACTAACTTGATGTACTGACAAATACCTTGTTGTAAGTACAATTATTCTCTGTACTGCATCTCTAAAGAGACATAACAAAAGACAATGAAATATAGTTTTCCAACCTTTTTAATATCCTCTCAGTTAAACAATAACAGGCTAAAAGTTCTCACAATAAGATAAGAGTAACTGAGCTGCCAACTATTTACTCGATAAACCCCCGAGCACAAGTATAAATAGGCCGAGTTCCTCTCAGAAACATGATATGGTATTACGAGTATCTTCATTGGAAAGCATCCTGCTCAAATGAGTGTCCCACAACTCAGACAAGGAGTTTATTGCTCCTGAAAAAAATTTCATGACTGAGACACTCATTCGAGCGAGATGTTTTGCAAGGAAGACAAACATTCTTTTGAAGAAGCATAATAATAATGATAATTGAGGATTAGTTGTGCAAGTATTAGTCAGTTAAGGTGGTGGACAGAAAGACTACAGCATCAATCACAAAAAAAGAGAGCAAGTAAGTTGAATCTGCAATGATGTTTGCATGTAACTTTATTTCTTGATTCCGAGTCTGAATGAAATGAGTCGATGAGATTCTAAACATTTACTTAATCACAAGACACACATCAGCCTCATCTTTCATTAGTCTTTTCTGAAAACAGTATCACCAGCCTCTCACTACTCAACGTCAAACACGAGCCCACGAAGCAAGACAGGGTAAAGATTTTAGGAAGATGATGATCAACAAATGAAGTTTAGCAGGTTAGCAGCTATAGTAGTGTAGATTTAAGGATCAAAGATGGCAGCTCAAATTGTTACACACTTGATGAAGAAACTCTAAGTCGAGGTGACATATTGTACACAATAGCATAAGAGCAAAGTACACATATCATATTTTTTTATACATTGCAAACCAAATTTCAAAGGCATAAGAGAATAACAAGAACCCAACATATATAAGACATATGTTAACTCTATTTAGAAGATCATCAGCCAGATTCTGCAATATCGAGATCAATAAATATCCCAATAATAGCTGATTGGAACAATATACTCTGATACATGAAACAAGCATGAACTAAAGCTGCATGCAAGATCTCCCTCAAGACCATTGCAACTCACAATCCAAATAGCAAAGCAGAAACAAAATATGTGTACCCAATCAGGGGCGGAGCCAGGGGGGGCAGTGGGGTCACTGGACCCCCCTGGAATTTCCAAAAATCCCAGGGGTATTTTAGTAATTTTACAAATATATTTAAAAAAAATAAAAAATATTAATTTTATCTAATTTTTCTAATTGGAATTCCAATCCCTAACTTCTGCGAATTTCAATCTTTAACTTCGCTAGACCCATCGGTTCATTTGCCTTTCGTTGCTCCGCAAGTAAATGTTGTGCTTCCTATTCTTGGTCAATTATAGCTCAATGCTCACATAAATTTATTCAAGGGGGTGTGGGGGAAGTTCATGTTCCTTAGTCCTTGCTCCTTACCCACTGTTACTCTAGTTTTATTTAAGGGGTGTGGGGGAAGTTCATGTTCACATAAATTTATTCCAGTGTCCTTCCAAAAAATAAAACAATAAATTATCGTACTAGTTTAGTGATGCTAGACGATTAATGTGGTGGTTATCTCATCTGCTATAATAATAATTCAAATGCATTTACAGACAATATTTCTGGTATGATGTATTATGTATATTGTGACAGAACAAAGGTAATGTTGCTAAATGGTAAGGTATGTCTTTTCTAAAGAAAATATATGCTATAATTTGAGACTTTTCTAGTTTTCTGCCCCGCTTCTGTAGAGCTTGCAAATGATGATTTTGGGTATTGACTTTACAATATAACTTGTGCTTGGTTATTAATATGCTTGCTAATTGTTATATTGGACTTTTTTTTTAAATAATTATGTTTATTTTTTTTTAACTTGCTATATAATTTAAATAACATTATAATTATATTAATTATTATTATTTATTTTTTAAATTTTTTTATTTAATTATTATTTTTTTGAAAAAAAAAATTTGGACCCCCTGAGTCGAAAGTCTGGCTCCGCCCCTGTACCCAATTAACATTAAAAATCTAGCATTTATTCATTATGAATACGAGAAACAAGCGAAAGACAAAACATACGAAAGGAATCAGGAGAAGTCACTCAGCTGAGAAAATTCAGAATTCAATTATCGGTAAATAAGCAAGTAACAAGACGCCTCCGCCGTCGCCGCGCTGCTCGTTGCCATTGCCGGCGGCGGCGACCCAAGTTCTCGGCAGCATTTTGGGCTTACAAGATCAGGGATAGTTTCGGTAGTAAAATTGGGCCTGGCCCAAAGCCCGTTGTTGGAACTGAACTACTTTTTTAGTAAACCCAAGGTTCATATACACTCTGGAGATTAATCGTAATTACAAAGGATAATTCTAAATATTTGATGACATGCTGCATGGTAGCACACAATATTTTCGACTTTTCTTCTTAATTGTTTTTTTCAAACAATATTTAGCTTTTGGAAAATAAATATTAGTTGCATCATTGAGCAATATATTATATATAAAAAATATATCCGCGTGGCTATTTTAAAGAAGGAAACACAAATTTTGATTACTAATTTGAAAAACACAAAATCTAATCATTTTTTATATTTTAGAATTATTTTGCACTTAATTAGGACGGACTGAATTCGAATTTGTGCACGGGCTAGGTAATAGTGCCAAAAGTACCGATAGAAAAAAAAATTCAAGTAAATTGATACACACGCAAATTCGAATCTGATCCGCCTTAATTAAGGGCAAAACAGTCTTAAAACGTAAAAAAATGATCAAAATTTGTATTTTTTAAATGAGGGTCATGGCCAAAAAATACACGAACTTTGGAAAAAGTTGCAATTTTCACATGAACTTTCAATTAAGTAAAAAAATACATGAATTTATATTTTTGTTGCAATTTTCACCTGAGTTTGACTTTCGGCAAAACTAGAGCTCAGTTGGCAATCGGAAATTCACCTAATGTTGGCCTAACTGTTGGGAAATAGAAGAAATATCCTATCCCAATTTTGATGATCCCAAAACCCTTAGATTTCTCTTATCCTAGACTAGCATCTGTATTTGAACTCAACTGTTAGAGTTCAATCTTTTAGCTAGACTAAAGGTTACAGGTAACTGAAATTTCTCCATATTGAAGACCGAAGAAACTGAAGACTGAAGACTTAGAAGATCAAAGCTCGACTAAAGTTAGTATAATTGAAGGAAGACGCTGATAATACAAAGGACATCGTGAACTGAGACGTTCAGTTAAATTGGAAGACAATTTAACTGAAGACAACGACTGCTCAAGTAAAGGACAAAAGCTCTAACTGATTCCTCAGCTAAACATAAAATCTCACGTGTAAACAACGGAGCTTCAACTTGAGTATATCAGTCAACATTCTTCATCAGACTGAAATGTTGGCACCCGCATTAAATGCTCCTGCAACAGCATTTAATGCATCAGATATGAAGATCGTCCTTTTTCAGTACACCAACTTTCCTTTTTCGTGCTAAAGTTCAGAAGCACGCTGCTCCAAGGACAAAAAAGATTCAAACCTTCGACCAATTAGGAGCAAAGAAGATTGAAGCCTCAGCCCAAAGCACAGAACATCTCACAACGGCTGGAATCCTGAAGACCATCTCTCCAATGAATATATTCGGGACCTCACATATAAATAGAGCTCGAGGATCGCCTTCAATCTTCACCGATTCAAAGACATGCGTTGAAGATCTGTCAAAATTACAAGCCAGCCCTAACTTAGACAAAACTTTGAATCGAAGAAGAGAGTACTCAATCGTTGTAAAATCAGTTTTACTGATTTCCTAAACTCTCTTATAAATATAGGTAACCCCTGTTTTATCCTAAACTTAGAATCAATTACTTGAAAGCCTGTTGATAACACTCATGTTTTCATGGTTTTTAGTGTTCATAAGATGTTAATTTTATAGGAAATTGAGTGTTTGATGATTATTTTGTGCTTAAATTGCTTTATCTTGTGAAATATGTTACTTGTTCGTACTTTGATGAATTTTACAGAAATATGTAGTCTGAATTTGGACCGGTGGTCTTAATGAAAGTTGTAATTCGTCTAGATACAAGTTCATAGGCGCAAACTGTTCGCAAATCGGAGTTCGAACGAGAAAGATATGACCGAAATAGGAAATTTGCACGCAGCAGTGAATAGTGCCTGACGGGAATTTCCGAATTTTCGGGATTTTGCTAGATTTTTGGATTTTATCAGTATTTTCGAGTTCTACATTGTATTTATCTCCTGTACCTATATATAGGTCTTCTTTTGACCTATTTAGGGTTCCCAACTTTATTTCTTAGATTTATAACTTTTATATTTCATTACTTTCTAGTTTTTAGAACTTGGATCGGATTTCTGCAAGGATTGAAGATTCAAGATTGTTCATCAGTTTTATTCAGAATTTTATTTAATTTAATTTTTATAATTGTGTTCTTTTTAATTATGTTTATGTTTTATTTTGCTATGTCTGGCTAGTTTTCTTAATCTGAACCTAGGGTTTGTACATAGTTAATTAAATATGTGTGTTTGATTTATTGATATCATTTTGCCCTCCAGCTTGTGATTCATGATTCCTGATACTTATTATCTTGTGAATTATCTGATCAATAGTTTACATGTCTAGCTGTTCAGTTTGAGTCATGAATGTGATAATTGTTCAGTCGATTCAGGAATGCGTGATATAGTGTTAGCCTTGAGTCTTGAATGCGACAGGTAAAGCTATAGGAAGTTATTCTTTGTGTGCTGTTAAGAGTTAATTTATTAATTTGAGTCTTGAATGCGATAAGGGATTTATTAATCTACGTTCATAGGTGTTCGTTAGAGAAGCTTATGAATAGTGTTGTGATCTTTCATCAGGGCTGGATTAAATTGGTAATTGAATCAATAGATTGAATGCATGTGTTTAATTAATGATAGTGCATTCCTAGGGTCAGAGTTGTTTATTATTTGATTTGTTCTATGTTTTTAATTGCTTTGTGTTATATTAAATTTCAATTCATCAATCATTATTCTGTTGTCTGGATACTGTGAAATTTTTTTATGTGTTATGCGTGTAGTTTGTATCTGAGAGGACACACTATTGAAGCAGAGCATGATGAAAGTGGAAATGAGCACAACTGAATATATAGTGAAGATAATTAGAAGCTTGTGGGTTAAAAAAGCTTAAATGAAGAGAAGGTCATATGTCAAGCACTGAAGCAAGACGTCGTAACCTGATCAGAGAGTACTGTTCAGAATAGAAACTTCGTTGGACCATGGGCACAATGGAACAAATTCCGGAGACAGAGGATTGTGCTTGAGGCTATCGTCTTTGACCAAGGTTAGTTTGAGTACCGCTCCAAATCACACTACTAGGAAAACACTCATACATAACGAATATTTTGAAAATTTGTTATGCGTGAATCCAAATTTTGTGAAAGATAACACTTTAATAAATATCCTTTACGTATGCAGTGTTATCGATATGCATATATACAATATCATGTCATATGTTACGTATGAATGTTATCTTTTAATAACATATATAACGGTGTTACAGAACCGTTAAGCCATATATTATGTATGAGTGCATTTATTAATTTGTATATAACACTTATTTCAACCATTAAATCAACTGTTATCTATAAGCATCGATCATGATTTAATATATTTTTTAATTTATTGGATCCTCCTTTTAATTTTAGGGTTAAGTACCAATTTTCCCCTATCGATGGCGTCCATATCGCGTACATGACCCTATAGTCAGGGTTAGAGCTGTTTACTACCTCAACGTGGCAAAATCGAACCAATTGTCCCCCTGCGTTTTAACGGACACTAACGCCGTTAGAAAAAATATTTTTTTTTTTGTTCTTCACCATTTTCATCTCTGTTCTTCATACACACACACACACACCACATCAAACACGCACACACAGATTCCAACGAACATCGCCGATTCTCGCCGCCTTCGGCGCGGCGAGGCTGGCTTCTCTCCATCCCCGTCATTTCTTCTCTTCTCTCATTTTCCATCACTTCTTCTCTTATTCCCTTTCCCCAAATCAAAATAGATCTAGGGTTTCTTATTTTTAAATTTTTCTTTCACTCGCCTGTTCAATTATACACACAATCCATTTTAAGCTTTCTGCTCAATCCATTTTCCCAACCTTGAGCTTCTTCTCAATTTTATTTCAGAGCATGTTGTTGGGCCAGTAGAGAAGAGCCGAGGACAGCGGCCGCAGTGCTGCTGTAGCTTGGTTTAGAAAGAGAAGCTAGGGAAGAAGAGAGAGGAATGTGGGGGGGAGGGAGGAGGCGTTGAGGCTATGGCCAACAGCGGCCCCCGCCGGATAGGCAAAAGACGATGGTGAGGTGTCTGTATGTGTGTATCTGTTTGATGTGGTGTGTGTGTGAAGAGCAGAGGGGAGCCATTGGGTGGAGGGTAGAAGGCGAGAGGGTAAGGAGAACGAGGGCGGCGACCTTCGGGCTGGCGATGGTCACTTGTCGCCGGAGAAGAAGAGGAGAGACGAGGCAGACGGTGGTGACCCTGGCCGGAATTTTGAGAGAGAAGGCGAGTTGGAGTCCACTATAATTAAAAATAAAAATAAAAAATTAACGGCGTTAGTGTCCGTTAAAATGCGCGGGGGGGGGAAGGAAATTGGTTCGATTTTGCCACGTTGAGGTAGTAAACAACTCTAACACTGACTATAGGGTCCTGTACGCGATAGGGACGCCATCGATTGGGGGAAAATTGGTACTTAACCCTTAATTTTAAAACAAAATTCTTTTTCCCTTCTCTCTCTTTCTCCCCTTCACCTTGTGCGCTCGCGCGCTCTCTCTCTACCGCATCTCTATCCCTCTTCCTTCTCCGATAATTTTATCGGTTCTCGCAGCTTTTGGTGTGATGAGAAAAATGATGATCATTTCCCCTCTATCATTTTCTACTTTTACCCCTAAACCTCAAGACTCCTAAATATCTAGGGTTTCAATTTCTCCCTCTTTCAATTCTATCCCGTTTGGCAAGAATCATTGTCGTTGTCGTGCCTTTGTCATCGTCTGAGCTGCCGCTCCTTCGTGATTACTTCTACGATTCATCTCTCTCTCTCCCCTTCATTCTCTATGTCATCCTATCTCTCTCTCTATCGTTGTATCTCTCCATTTATTTGCCTTGTCCATGGAGATCTATTATCATAATCTTCTCATTCCCCTATTTCAAAGCCTTAAAATGGTAATCACTAATTAATGGATGTAAGCTTTTTAGTTTTCGTTATTCTTTATACGATCTTAACTACTCCAATAGTCTGATACAATTTATTTTTGAAGTTTGAATTGTAACAAGATTTGGAGAATTCAAAATTATTAGTATGTTTGAAGTGATTTTCTTTTTCTGGTGTTCTTATTTGTTACTGTATGCATGTCATTCGTTTTATTTATGTTGATGGAAGGAGTATCTTGACTGAGGAATTTATGTACCTATCTTGTTTTATGAAATGCTTATGTTGCAGTTTGGCTACAGAAAGTTGTACATTTGAAATTTAAGGACAAATGTATGAGAGAAAAGCAAGTGAGTTGGTGAAAGAATTCGCTAGTTGTGAACTTGGGCAGATTTGTACTTTCAATCTAAGCAGCATAGATATTCGATTTATGCTTGGTTTTAAAAGGCACAAGGTGCATCGATGCTCAAACTGGCCTGGAGCCTAGGCGCATGGCTTTCAACGCATGTGCTGGCTTTTCGTAGATGAGGCGTACCTAAAGTATAAAAATTATGATATATTGACCTATAATATATTTTCTACTAAACACACGAATACTTAATTTGAAACACACAAATACTCAAAACACACAAATAATTAAGTCTTAAAGTACGATCAAATCTCAAGCAACTAATCATTAATCAATGATCATAAACATAAAATGCATCATTTCCATCTCTTTCATCAACTTTTTCTTCACCAATGTCCCATTCTATCTCCATCTCCGCCCCATCCTCATCCTCATCCTCATCCTCATCCTCATCTAAGAGTCTTCTCGAACTCGATCCAATAACACCATTTCCTTTATCAACTCTAAATGCCCCTCTAGTGCTATAAATAGGATCATTGGCTCTCGTAGCCTTACTAACGGCACTCCATGTCAAGTTATCATCCCCAAGAGACCACATCCATTTGTCATCCCGCGCACGTGAAGAGGTTAAAGATTGAGGGCCAATTCGAATGCGAGCAACACATTGTCGTTCACTCTATCTCGGATTGTTAGGAATATATTGAATGATTCTCTCACATGAGTATAATTTCTCAGTGAACCTTCATGTGTTAATATCATAAATTTTGTGGTCATCTACATTACGTAATTCATACCCTCCCCTCCCCCGATCCCAATTTAATATGTCACGTTTCTTTTTTTGGACGTCCCATTTCAATAGGTCACTTTCTAAAATGAAAAATCAATACATAACAAAAACTCCTACATAACTCATTAATTATTTACACCAAATGTCATTGTGGCCCACACATAATGATCTCTCATTTCACTTAAAAAATAATATCTCCGTTTCTCTCTCATATTTTTTGAACAAATATAGCCTAAAAAAATACTTTGACTCTCCTATTTTATTATAAACTATTCATTTCTCGATTAACATCTATGCCCAGACCTTGTGGCCTATTAGATTGGGACAGAGGGAGTATAACTTTATTAGTAAAATATTAATCGCACACAAATATTGGATTGTTACGAGATCATGTGAAATGCACACTTAAGAGAGAAAGAGACATTCACTCATTCATGCAAGAGCGAAATTCACGCGTCCATGCGAATGTGTGAACTTCATGCAAACATATGAAGTTCGCATGATCCTTCTTGTTCGTGCGAAATCGGTTTCACGCAACGCAAATAAGAACACGAAATTCTAGACCTAGATTCATAATCTATACTGCAATAAAAATACGAAAATAAGCAGTATAAAATATCACTGCTCTAAAACATTACCTTCGAACCAGGGGCGGACGTACATGGGTGCAAGAGGGTACAATTATCCCATTTTTTTAAATATACATATATATATATATATATATATATATATATATAAAGAAATGCAAGAAAAAATATACATTATTTTAATAATTATATATCCACATTAATTGCTTAACATTTTACAGTGATTTGTTATATTAGTTTGTTAAAGTTGTGATAGTTTTGTCTCATTTCTCTTTCTTAGTTAATTTTTAATATTGAATATTGAGTCAATCATCGAGTTAAAGTAAAATTATGAATTATTAATAAATTAGTTTATTTTTTTAGAAGGTGAAGTAATTAAAAAAAAAATGCATCGAATTAAGTAGTTCACTTTATATGCTTTGAATGTAGTTGTTGTTGAATTAATGAAATTACGAATAGCTATTTATTATATTAAGTGATTGATTCTAATTCTAATAAAGTCCATTTTTTCCTAAAAAAAAATTAAGTCTATTTAGACTATATTTAGATATAAAAATGAACCGTATGGAATGCTCAAAAAAATTTAGTTCGGGACCGTACAAATATTTTCAGACGTCATATTTCAATAAATCCAGCACCCCTTAATGACAAATCCTAGAGTCGCCACTGATTATCATCTACATTTTACTAAGCAAAATGGTCATTTTATATAGAAGAAAAGCACAACAAAATTGATCAATGAAGCATTAAGAAAGAGATAGCTAAGAATGTCAAATATAAATAGGAGTTAGCAACTTAGCAGGTGTTGGAATTTCCTGTGTACCAATTCCAAATACTCTAAATATCGCATGAGATTAGTAAAAATCCCTATCTTATTTCAATAATCGGTCTCATATATCTGGTTCTTTTAGTTACATCGGTTTAATTAGCACCTGATTAACACATGTATATACAATGATGAAACTAAACTATTTATAGAGAGAATTAATATAGATAGATTTTGGACTTTAATGGTTTGTTTGTAATATTACATATTTATTCAACGACGATCATATCCCTTTTGCAAAATACTCAAGTGTGGGAATAAAATTTCCCACATATATGATGGTCATTATAGAAAGTTACACGCATGCAAAAGATATATGCAAACAAGTAGCAAAAAGATAAATTGCAAAATGCTTTGGTTGGTAAGCAATCTCTCTTGGACTCATCTTTAAAAGTAGTTGAAGAATGATTTATCAGTTGGGAAAAGAGAGTTAGAAACGATGGATGTTTAATGCTTAAAAGATTTCTTCAAGATTATTTTGATATATGTGTGTACATATATTATGTAATACTAATATTTATGAAGTCATGAAATAAATTAATTTTTTCATGCATGTAATTATATCATTCTCATTTAGTCACTTTCCCCTTAAAGAAAAAGGGTTTTCTTGTGATGATGATGGTTTTGAACATGCAAACACATCACCCCTTTAGAAGCATAAAAAGGAAGAACTATCCATCAATAAAGCATAAAGAAAGAAAAGATGGTCTAATATGTGTCTTTGTGGAACAATGATGCCTTTTATTTTTAAATTTCAAATCTCTAAACTATGACAATGTACCCTTTTAAGTTTTAATTAACCCCTTTTGTAATCCATAAGAATTAGGAAAGTTCAGAGGATTTTTCCTGTTTTCATTTTCTTAATAAAAAATCACCGAGGAAACATCCATGAATTAATTGGATGGAGAACAAATTGACCAAACCATAATCTGAGAAAATAATTAATCAATATATAACAAAGTGGGGATCAAATATGAAGAATACATATCTCAAGAGTCAAAAAAGCAGAAACCCACCAGAGAAGATATACATTCACATAGCACTAACCAGAGAATTAAATAAGATTAGTACAAAAAAGTTCACACTATATTAAAAATTTATATTATTATCTATTTGATATGAGTGCAGTCAAAACAAACAATCCACAGCATTTCCCCTTTTTCCTCCCATCATCCATAAAGTTAGCCAACTCAAAAAAAAGAAAGCCAACATACAAACAACTCAAAAACATTCTTTCCTTGCATCAAAGACAGCTGCAGACAAACTAGGTGAATTTTCTCCATCACTTTGCCTTTTTGTAATAACCCCCCCTTTTTTTCCTTCTTCAGAAACATCCATGGATAGTGCTCAATGGACGCAGGTGCGAAGAGTTTTTAACTTTTTCTTGATTTCTGTTATAAAAACAAAAAACTCTTTTGCGTAGAACTAGCTAGGGTTTATGTACACATAGCCTTGATTTTTATTTTATTTGCTTTGTGAACTCACTTTTTTGCTGAATTTTTAACCTCTCTTAGATATATACAAGAGAGGAAACAAATCACTCTATATTTAATTACATTCTTTCTCCATTTTTGTTCTTCACCTAGCTTGTACCTTTTTTTTCCTCCAGAATTCTTAAAATTTATCCAAATAAGGTGCATGTGTTAGTAATTGATATTTTTCAATAATTAGGAAAAAGGTTCCAATTCTCTCTTCATCCTAGTTTTCTAGCTAGGAATAGCTTCTTCTTCTTCTTCTTTTCCAAAAAAAAACATTTTCTAGCATTTTTCACCAATCCCAAACACATCTTTTTTTCCAGCAAATCTGAGAAATTGATGATTAATTTCACCTTTTTGTTTTTCCTTAAGGAATTCGGAGTTGCAAGATCCATGGCAGAAGGTGGTCCAAATGCATGCAGCAGCAAGCCATCAACAGAAAGGAAAGTGAGGCCACAGAAAGATCAAGCCATAAATTGCCCAAGATGCCACTCCACAAACACCAAATTCTGCTACTACAACAACTACAGCCTCACCCAGCCTAGATACTTCTGCAAGACCTGCCGCCGCTACTGGACCGAGGGCGGAACCCTAAGGAATGTTCCCGTCGGCGGCGGTTCTCGCAAGAACAAGAGATCTTCCTCCTCCTCCTCAATCATCACCCCTCACAAGCTCCCTGATCTCAACCCTCCATTCTCATCTCAAAACCCTAACCCTAAAATCCATGACCAAGCCGGCCAGGATCTCAATCTAGGGTTCCAACCTGATTACACCCACTTCCTCGACACCAGCAATGCAAACACTTCCTCTTCCACAACCACTACTCCTCTCTCACCCCTAAATTTCTTCACCAACGGCGGCATTGCAGCCAGGGGCTTCTTTCCTCTTCACGATCAAAACAGTGCCATCTTCGCATCAGCTGGTTTCCCGTTCCAAGAATGCAAGCCGCCGCAGCTGTCGTTCCCCGTCGCCGTCGGTGGGAGCCGAACGGAGAGCTCGTACAACGTGCCTCAAGAGAATAACGCTAATATTGGAAGCCTCATGTTTACGTTGGGTGCAGCCAGACGAAACTCCAGCGATCAAGATCAAGATAAGGGCCACGAGAATTCCAATGGATTCTGGAATGGAATGTTAGGTGGAGCTTCTTGGTGAAGAACCTTTTCTTTTTATAAAAAAAGTTAATTCCAAATTTATTTCTTGTTTTTTGTCAATCTTTTTCTTAATTTCTCTAGTGTCATGGTTGGTTAGCTGTTTGGGAGTTGTTCAGAACTAACATACATACTGCATAAAGTGTTTATGTATTTCTTAGTGTTTTTTTTTTTTTTTAATTTCACTTTTAAGTAGTAATTGAGGCCAACTAGGTAGCTTCAATTGCTTAAAGTGAGCTTCTAGTACTATTCGTTATCTTACCAAAATTAAAGTTGTTGCTTATTTTGTGCACATTATTGTATTAATTATTCTCCTCTTAAATGTTTGAGAATTATGTGTCTTCAATTAGCTTCATAAATGGGGGTGACAACCACAAATTCATCTTCTTCATGTACTGTTCTGTGTACTTGAATCATTCGAAAGAGGAGACAATAAAGCTAGCGCTCGAAATTTTTATCAAGAATTTTAGCTTTTACACTCGATTTATTAATTATCTGCATAATTAATTAACATTTGCTATATGTATATAATTGTCCACCGTAAAGCTTAAAGCTGCAGGGAAATGATATTAGCAGCATGAGGTAATGTTCCCCATTTCTTATGGCATATTATCATTGTTGTGTTAAAGTGCATATTATCACCAGCCCTCAGAGCTCTTGCATCAAGGAAGTGTACCAATTTACACCTCTAACTAAAGCATGAAATGAGAAGACTTAATGTAAAGAATTATTTACATCGATCATATAGAGAAAATGAGAAATTTGACATCATATATTCTATCATAAAATTAATTATAAAATAAGATATTTTCACTATTCTCTCAAGGTGTAATGAAAAGTTGATCTTATTTTAAATAGCCTCACTCACAACCCACCGAAGGGGAAAAAGAAGCCCCGATCCCTAGATGGAAGTCTTTAAGGTCCATGTTTATAATAATGGTCACATCTTGACTGAGATTCTTCCAGCTAAGAAAGCACTTCAAATAAGAGTAATCAATTACATCATAAAAAAAGAAACACTTGCAATGGCCACAGTGTGAGTTTGAATTCTTGAGAGCCCACATACATTTTCAACTCCCGAATGCAGGGGAATTCTAAATCCGATTTTTCTATAGATATATATATAGAGAGAGATATTTGGATAAAATAAAATTTTATTTTAGAAGATAAATTAGGAATTATTTTTAAATTATGAAAATATATAAGCAATTCATCACTTTATAAATAAGGTGTTTTATCCATAAACTTCGATAGTCATTTGAAATCAGACCTAAATTATATTATAGTGCGTAAAAGCCTATTCAAATTTACCTGCCTCAACCCAAAATCTCACCTAATCAATTGTTTGGCTGATTAATTACATATATAGCCATAAGTCATGAGTGTCAATCATAGCAAACATGTCCCACAACTTAACGTTCAGACCACAATATAAAGTCCGACACAAACACTATACACTAATTTGGAGCTAGCATTCAAGGGTCCTTCCAAACATTGCCTAAATGAAACTGTACCCAGAAATATTCATGCAAATCTATGTCAAAAACAGAAGTAAACAAAATTCGAAAAGTGTATTTACAGAGGTAAGAAAAGTGCTTTTCTAGGTTGACCAACAATTCCTAGTTATCAAGAATCAAGAATTCGAAAAATAGAGCATAAAATGATTGAGTGACAAGTACTGGTGGAAGTATTGAAGTAGTTCACCCCTTGATATGCATGATTTTCAGCCAATAAGAGCAGTCAATGATACGAAGATCGATTATAAGCCAGAGCAAGACACTGATAACATAGTGATCTTCCAAGTATACAAAATTTCTAGTGTGAATAAACAACTTGTTTACAATTTAGTGCTTCTCAGTTTAAGGGTGCCCATAAAAACAGTAGAGCAAAATATGCTACATAGACCAAAACGTACTCATCAGTTCCAGATGCAGACTCTATAAACCAAAGATGCATAACCTTCTTTACAGAAATTGTGAGGATCAAGCATTTTCCAACTACTAAGTTAAGATGAACTGTTGGAAGAAGTGGCAGTTCACATATCCCCATTGATTCCGAAGATTCGGACCTTGTGCATATTAGGGAACTTGGCAACAACCAACACAAGCACTGCCACTGTGTTGAAGAGCAGCATTGGGTATTGGTAATCCGTCGTGTGTGAGGCTATCAAGTAACTGTCAACAGAGCAAATGAAAAAAAGGAACATGATTATTATGTAGCAAGAAACAAAGAAGAAATACCAAATTTCTTTCACAACAGAAGTATAGTCAGAAAAGCACCTTGTTACTATGTTGTTTCTTTAAGAATTTAGAAGTCATTCAAGACTCATTTGACAGCCACCTTACCAGAAAAGTAGTTATCCCATTGACACATGACATTTTAGTTTTTTATCACAGCAGAGGGTGACTAAAACTATATCAATATCAGGGTGAAGCCACCAGATATTGTAATCAAATACACAGCAGTCCTCATTCTCATATATAATCTCAAGAGATATAGATATATAGCATTGTTCTCAATATAAAACAACAAAACTGAAGGAGGTGAGTGCTTACAGAACGACTGGAACAACTGTGAGGAACTTTCTGTTGCGAGTGAGCTGCTTTCCATTGTCAATCTGCTCCCACCATGTCAAGCTATTATAGATTCCCTGATCATCACCAAAAGGAGTTCCTTTTTTCCAGTGGAAGAAGTGGTAAGTTACCTACACATAGAACCAAAACTGTCATGTCAGAAAGAACCCCCACTAATCTTCAGCCAGCAGAAAAAAGTTCAGTTGTAGGCACATCAAGGAGGCTATTGGTCTTCATCTAAAAACAAGCTTAAAATCATATGTAGAAGAACTTCATGGTTTGCAGAAACACACACACACACACACTCCTATATGTTGTTAGATTTAAAACTATCACACTGCATGCAACAAGAGTACTGTTCTTGGACAAGCAGTAAAGAGACACCATACAAATCTCTACATAAGCAAACTCAACAAACATTTTGAATATTTGATACTAGAGTCTCTCCCGCTGAGTTCCCAATGGCCAAGAATCCATTGGTCTGCCTACTAGGCAATATGGAAAAGGATGATAGTATCAACTCCTTCCATCCCATAAATAACTTCCTAACTTTCCTTTTTGGTATGTCCCCAAAAAACTTCCCTTTCTATTTTTGGTCTATACCCACCACTAACAATACCCCATTTACGCTCACTTTTCACCTTTTCACCACTCTCAATACCTGATTTACCCTTACTTTTCACCTTTTTTGTCTTAAAACCCATGCCCCCCACCCCCCTCCTAGGAAGTTATTTCGGGGACGGAGGGAGTACTATTATAGTAGGGTGCAAAAGCATTCTAAACATCAAATTCCAGGAATGCAACATCGGAAGGAGAAAGTGATCATGTCAACAAAATTCTAAAATAGATCAGATGCAAGAACCACTACCATATCAGAAGCACCCTCCACAAACACTAGTACGCACCACTTTCTAGCTCATCCGTTCATGTGAGAAACAAGCACAACCAACAGCTATACGATTTTTGAGTCGCCTAGTCATAGCCCCAATTTTATTAATAGACCAAAGCCCAGCACAAAAACTTCTCACCAGTTGAGAGTCCAAAAAGCAGCCCATTAAAGAATCATATATTCAAAAATGTAACCATGTTCAGGACACCAAGAATGGCCCGAAAGAGCCATAAATCAGAGACCATTCTGGGTTAGAAAAAGTATATAACAACGTACCAAGGACAGTCCAAGAACAATCACATAAACATCGGGCTACAATGAACCAAGCAGCTCACATCTTGGCTAGGGTTAATAGCCAATAAGCTTATTTGAGCTGCACCTCTAACACATTCGCAGTTGCCAGTTCTCAAATCTAAAATCGAGACCGACTCAACAATTACAAATTGACAAATTATCCAATTTGAGTCATCCCGGATTTAATTATCTAACAATTAAAACAAATAAAAGAACTCAAGCCGAAATTCGAGCATCATGTTGGCGTACAGGAGATCCGAGCTACAATCGGGCGCGGATACAGAACCTACGCCAAAATAATAACCACCTAACCCTAGTGCACAAAACGCCCAAATTAAATCCAAGATAAACCACCTCCCCATCTTTCCCCCAAACATAATAATTAGAAGAGACAAAAATTGAGCGGCGATAACATACGAGGAAATGGCAGACATTGACGATCGTCCACGCCATGCCGGGGGTGCAATTGGTGACGGACAGAACGACAAGCCATGAGAAGAAGAGAATCAATATGTAGGTAGTCCATACACCGGGATAGGTGAACCACTCGGTGTTCCGGTTCAGATCCGCCGGTGGCGCCATCTGCACGTAGAGTTTTCCCATAATCGCCGATCGCGTTTGGGTCCGAATTCGATATATAGATCCGACCCGGATAATCGATGGAACGGCGTCGTAGAAGGTGGCGGGACGGGTTCGGAGTGATCGAAATGATGGAGTAATCGTGTCTAAGGAGGGCGGGTGTGTGGCGTGTTTGTTTTGCTTTTTTCCGATCGCGGTTTTCCAGATAAAGCCTTTCTTTTTCCAATTTTTCTTTTTAATTAAACAAAAAGTATCATTGTAGTAATTAATCCATGGGAATGGATGAGTCCCGTCCAAATTTTGGTTTAGGTGGATAAACATAGTTTTTTTAAGTTTAAATATTTGTTATAAATCTTGAATTATTTTTGTACTATTATTTTTAAATTATTTTTTTTTTAATTTGAAATTATTGACTTTATATCATTTGTATTTCATCTGTCTCTATTGAAATTTGATCTGTCCCAATTCAATAGGTCATTTTTTGTATTTGGGCGTCTCATTTCAGTAGATCACATCTTAAAATGAAAAGTCAATACATAACAAATATCCTCACATAAATCATTATTTACATCAAAATGTCATTGTATCTCACACATAATTATCTCTTATTTTTTGGATAAATATATTCTTAAAAAAATAAATTTATCTCTCTTATTTTATTACTCCCTCCGTCCCGGTCAAGACGCTACATTTACTTTTCGACACGGGATTTAAGGAGTTGTAGATTAATGTTTTAAGTGTGTAATAATAAAGTGATAAAGTGGGAGAGAGAAAATAATGAAGTGATAAAGTAAGAGAGAAGATAATAAAGTGATAAAGTAGGAGAGAGAATGTAATAAAGAAGTACTTAATTAGTGTTAATTAAGTGTTTAAAATTCTTTATTTTTGCCAAATATAGAAATGTAGCATCTTGGTTGGGACGGTCCAAAAAGGAATATGTAGCATCTTGAGCGGGACAGAGGGAGTATAAATTATTCATTTCTTAATATTCACGTCTAAGCTCTAGGTCTATTGGATTGTGATGGGGAAGTATCAAATTTTCAACTCTAAAATTAACTTGGTTCGTAAAATTACCATAATATATAAAGTGTTCATAGGCAAAAATGTCTCATTCTTTAAATACCATACTATTAAAGAAAAAATGGTTAAGTATCAAATACGCCCCTAACATATAGGCCCTTATCACGTATATCACTCTATAGTCGACTTGGGCTCAACTAAACTCCCGAAGTCTTTAATTTCATGCAATTAAACCCTCTACCATAACGTCGACTAAACGTCGTCTATTTTCAATTTTTTTTAATTTTAATCGGTGGGCACCATCGTTTCCAACGCGGAATTCAGGAAGCTGCACAACCTTCTCGACTCTTCCCCGGCGGACATGAAATGGGTCCTCAGCGTCTACGAAGCGGGCGGCGGAGGTATCGTCCTCACTTTACCCTCCATCGCTAGTAACGATCCTATGATTTCTTGGGTTTGGTCTTTCGATTCTTCACTGTATATGGGTCAATTGCCGGATAAAATCGAAGTTGTGAATGTGTTAGCTTTATTAGCCAAAGATAACAAGTAGACTATAGTCGAAGAACGCAGTATTCCGCCATTGTTGAAGTTGTTAAAGTATAGTTCTTCGCCAGAGGAGCAAGTTGTCGCTGCTTCCGCACTCTATAATTTAGCTAATGATGTATTAAGGGTTCGAGCAATCATTGATGAATCTGGGGTTCCAACTATTGTACAAGTTTTAGGCGATTCAACCATGAAGGTTCAGGTAGGGTTGCAAATTTGATGGCGAGAATGGCAGAGCACTACCCCTTGGATCAAGAGGATTTCGCAAGGGAGAATGTTATCCCTCTTGTGACTTTGATGTCACAAGATTTGTTGATGGAAGATTCTAAGCTCAAATCCGGGTTGCAAAGCATCCACTCCATTGTCCAGATCAACAAGGAGATGGAGAAGAAGAGTTTGTATAAGCCATAATTAGGCACTTCTAAGTCTTATGCAATACTCAGAGGGAAGTGGCAAGGGAGGGAGTAACAGGAAGGATAGAGAGAACGAAAAGCCCACCGATTAAAATTAAAAAAAAAATTGAAAACAGACGACGTTTAGTTGACGTTAGGGCAGATGATATAATTGCACGAAATTAAGGACTTCGGGGGTTTAGGTGAGCCCAAGTCGAATATAGGGTGTTATACGTGATAATGACCTCTATGTTAACCCTAACCAAAAAAAAATCCCCAATTTCCTTATTCTTTGAGTTCGAAAAACGCCTCCACCGGGCCGCAGTCGGCAGTGAAATGTAAGGTAGAGTTGGCGAAGGTGAATTTGGTTGAAAAAATGGCGATGGAAAAGAATGATGCGCCGACAGTGGATGACAAAGTGAAGCGTCGTCAATCGCTTGCAATTTTACACTATTACTCCAATTGATTTTAAAAAGATAAGTGAATTGTTTTATGACAAATCCAATTGCATTAACTCGCCTAAAGGTGACAACGGCGAGCCTATTACCTTAATGTTGAATGTGGAGCTCTTTGCAACTTGACCATATCAGTAATTTATGCCATCCACAATAGAGAGCCAAGGTGGACTTTTAAATATGGTCCCCGCCATTTAAGAACACACCCTCCATAATGGGATAATCACACCCCTCAACTCTTAAATTTTTATTTTCATTTTATATTTAATTTTAATGTTATTTTAAACTAAGTTTAACATTAAAGTTAACAACTTAATTTTCATTAAAATAAAAGGCAAATATTACATTAATTAAAAAAATTAAAATAAACATTACAATAATTTTGAGAAAATTGAATCTACGACCTATGACTTGATGGGACCAAAGCGTGCCCATATATGCTCGACTAAATCGTCGCAGAGTCGAGCGTGCAAACGGCTGTCCTTGAGGTTTGAGCTTTGGGCCATATAGGCAGCAAAATCCGACGGTGCTCCAGTGTTGAACTCTGTATGAGGACCGCTGCTTGATCCCTCACCGCCAGCCTCGACTTTCCAATCGATTGTGTCCGCCCCTTCATCCTCAATTATCATGTTGTGCAATATGATGCACGCAAACATGATACTGCTCATATGCTCATTCTTCCATAAACGAGCCGAACCTTTGACAATATTCCAACGAAGTTGAAGAACACCAAAAGCTCGTTCCACATCCTTTCTTGCAGCTTCTTGCATCACTTTGAACCTCTGCTTCTTCGCGTCGCTTGGAAAAGCAAAGCTTTTCACGAATATCGGCCACTTTGGGTAGATGTCATCGATGAGGTAGTAGCCTCGAGTGTGGTGGGAGCTGTTGACGACAAATTGCATTGCTGCTTCATTTCCCGAAAGGATGTCGTTGAACAACGTCGACTGGTTGAGAACATTGATGTAATTGTTTGAGCCAGCGACTCCAAAGAAGGCGTGTCGGATCCACAAATTTTGAGAAGCAACGGCCTCAAGTATAATTGTGAGCTAGTCGTGATCCCCTCGAGTGTAAGCATCGTGCCAAGCCACCGGACAATTCTTCCAAGTCCAGTGCATACAGTCTAGGCTCCCCAACATTCCAGGGAACCCATGTTTCACCTCGTGCATTGCTAATGGTCTTTAAACATCGACGGTGGTTGGCCTCCTCAAATATTGACTGCCAAAAATACAAACAACGACTTTACAGAATTTCTTCAAGCATGCCAAGGTCGTCGTTTCTCCTATACGGAGATACTCGTTGCAGCAATCAGCGACAGTACCGTACGCCAATTGACGAATTGCTGATGTACACTTCTGGATCGGTTAGAATCCAACACGGCCACAGGTGTCAGCGCGTTGTTGGAAGTATGGATCAACTTCTAGCCTGTTGACAATGCGTAGAAACAACTCCCGACTTATGCGAAAAAGACAGCGGAAAAACTGAGGGCCATACACCGGTTCGGGAGCAAAATAATCCCTATAAAGTCGATTACCACCGCCTTCACGATAACAATGAATGACTTGACTCTTCATCTTTGGTTGACGCGGATGATCAAATTTAAAAGTACTCGCTACTTGTATGAAATTGGAAGCAAGCTGCATAAAAAATAAACCGGGATCGACATTCGGATCAGGAAATGGAAGATGACCTTGGTTTGTCACTTCTTCGTCGGAGGACGAATTCGACGAAGAATTATTAGAAAATGACATATTTTTTGAATGAGAGAATATAAATGAGAAAATATAATATGAGTGAATGAAAATGGGGGAAAATGTAGTATTTATGAAGGAAAATTGAAAAATAATAATAATAATAATAATAATAATAATAATAATAATAATAATAATAACATGAAATAGCTGTTGGGAACGGCTATTTCACAAATTCACGCCAACAACAGCCTTCTACCAACGGTGAGTTTAGATTTTTTTTAAAGAAAAAAATACCCAAAAATTGTGTGATTGGACGGTGATATACACGCACCCAACCAAAACCATCTCTGCACCTATGGGAGCTGAAGCAGAAGAAGACGGCTCGAAAGGGAGGGGGTGCTTGCGCGGGAGGGGGGGTGCGCACCGACTTCCGCACCCCCATTGTGGATGCCCTTAGAAGACCGCAGGTTTTAGCCGGAAAGTATATCAACAGTGCGAAAATAATACTCATTTGTTCCAACAAAAAAAAAAAATCTAACTTTTATTTTTGGATCGTCCCTCAAATAATTTTACTTTACATTTTAAGATATTATCTCACCACTAATAATAATACCTTATTACTCTTAATTTTTTTTATCACTCTCAATACTAATATAACATCTTTCAATATTAATTATAACATTTTTTTTATCATTTCTAATATATTCAATAATTTCATCTTAAAACATGTACTTCTCCCTCCAAGAAAGTTATTTGAGGGACGAATGAAGTATTTATCATTTTTAGAATAATGTATTTATCATTTTTTAGTCATAAAATTAAATTACTTTTGTTTTCTTCCTCTTTTGCATGATTATTTAAAAATTATAATATGTATTATTTCATCTGTCCCAAAAAAATGGAGCGTGTAAATTAAAAAAAAATATATAGATAAAATAAATAAAGGTAAAGTAAATGAGGAGAGAGTCAGATAGAATAGATAAGTATTTTGATGGGAAAAAGAGAGAAAAAAATATCATTTTCCATCATTTTCACATGTTTACTATGATATAAAATTTTCTCCGAGCAAAGTGAGATATTTTTTGGGGCAACCCATTTTCACTCATTTTCTTTCCAATGTTGGATAATATTATTAGGGCTGTAAATAAACAGAGCTACTCGCAAACTATTCGAGATTCGGCTAGAAAAATGCACATTCGGAGCTTGATTCGATAGTAAACGAGCCGAGCTCGAGCCTGATTTCAAGCTCGAGATTTTCACCGAGCCAAGCTCGAGCCTAACAGTACTCGGCTCGTTGAGCTCGAGCTTGTTCACGAACCTTCAGTCGAGCCTTCAATCGAATTAGCGCACGAGCCTTAAACGAGTCGAACTCGAGCTCGAGTAATATATCTATTAATTAAGAAACTTTTCTTAAATTTATAATGAATTCGAGCTCGAACATCATATATACGAACATCTAATGAGTCGAGCTCGAGCTCAAGCTCGAATTTGACATTATCGAGCAACACCCGAGCCGAGCTCGATCAACAAGAAAAAGCTTGCATCGAGCTCGAGCCGAGTTCGAACACCCGAATATTTAAACGAGCCAAGCTCAAGCCTGCTAGTATTCGGCTTAGCTCGGCTCGTGTACAACCCTAAATATTATCCTGAGGTTGGGGTGCCACTCAATTTTGAAATTAATTTGAAATTGATTTCAAATTGAAATCTTGCCTTTTAAATATAGTATAGATAAGACGAAGAATAACCAAATAATAGCATGTATATTTTTTTTCTTCTAAAAGAAATATACCCAGATAATCGTATACTTGGAAGACTATAAAATTCTCTCTCTCTCATTTTTTTTTTTTTGAAGGCTATAAACTTTGTGACATAAGATTAAAATAATTGCCTGCCCTTTCTGGTATTGCATCTGCAACAGATGTGAAGGGGACCTCGTTAATGTTAATCCCCTCACAATTAAGTATAATTAGTTGAGCAATTAGGACTGATGCCAACAACGAGCCTCTCGCCATTAATCGATCTGAAATGTTTTTAGCAAATATATGATAAAAAAAGAGAGAAAATGATAATGTTTCCTCATTTTTTTCTTATCCATCATTTTTCCAATGAAAAATTTACTATTAAAGTAAACTCTCCCTTATAATAATGTGTAATTGTACTAATTTTTATTATCAAATAATTTAAAATATTTAATGATTATAATTATCATTACATTTTATACACAGTTGGAAATTTATATTTTTAAATTAAATTTTATTGAATAATTGATGTGAATTATTTTATTTTATTTTGAAATTATATTTTAATTTTATTTAATATTTATATTTATTTAAATATATAGTTTAATTTTGCTGTCTATCCTAAATTGCACAATGAACGTACTAGTTCTTTATAAAATAATAAAACCCCTACTTCTTATAGCCCGAAATGTTAGTAAATAGTATCCTACCTGTATTAATTGAGAAACTATTTGTAACATTAATTTGAGAGATATTTATTTTCCTAGCAAGAACATTATTCTGGTAGCTCCGCCGTGAGTGAGAAGCCATTTATGGCCGCCACTCACCGTCGTTGTGGAATTTTCTTTTTATAACAATTAACTATTAATACTCCAGTTATCGTAAAATTTTGTTTTTGTAATTTTACGATTTTTAATAAGTTGGGCTGCAGGCGAATTGTCCTTCGTGAACCTTTTTTTTTTCGACATTTTTAAAGAGAGAGAACGGGAAAAAAAAAATATTATTTCTTACTAAGTTTTAATGCCCCGTTATTTCTTACTAAGTTTTATAATAATTTTTAAATTTAGAAGCATAAGACAATTCATGCCTGGAGGAAGAAAATAAATATTATTTTAATTCCCACTAAGCTATTTAAATTTTATGCATTGAAATTTGATTTTGTGAATATATGAATTAATTTTATATGCTACTAGTAGTAGTATCTAGGGGTGTCTATTCGGGGCGGGGCGGGTACCCTACCCGAAAATTGCGGGTACCCGACCCCGACTTTTGGCTGAAACCTGCACCCGATACCCGTCCCGCTGCGACCGTCGGGTACCCTAATACCCGACGCGGGTATTAGGGTACCCGCATACCCGCCTCTTTTGCTATATTTTCTTCACTAATCTCTTGCTAAGCACTACCACTAACTCCTACAACGTCACAAAACTTATTAAATTATTGAGTATAAATTACACACAAACTGGAACATATATGAAAGTTCTATATCTTGTAATAATGCAAAGGGAAAAGTGAATGCAGCCGTCCAGCGGAGATGGTGAAAAAAGAAATAAAGCAATCACATTAAGAAGTAAGAAATGTGATTGCAACACACTAAACTAATACCTCAAACTCAAAAAATCTGGAAACACATTACACATTTACAAAATTACAAATATCATTTGCAATTTCGCAGGCTATGAAGGCGCCGACTCTTGAAAAAAAAAACTTACCGGCGCGGGTGAGAAGGCGTCGACGGCTCGGCTCGGACGGTGGGTGGGTGGGAGGCAGAGGGGCCGCGGCTGGTTTGAGGGAGGCTGTGAACAGTGAATTAGATTTTAGGGTACCGTAGAAATTTTAGTTTTTTTACTAAACTAATTATTGATTTACTATTTACTAGTATTATTAAAAATTAATAAAAAAATATAAAATTTATATTATATTAATATTGGATGCGGGTATCCGGGTATACCCGGTCCCCGACGGGTATACCCGATACCCGTGGAATTTGAAAATCTGATACCCGCTCCCGTCCCGATTCCCGTTTATTGCGGGTATCGGGTACCCGGTACCCGATCGGATATCGGGTTCGGGACGGGTAACCCGATACCCGCGTCCCGAATAGACACCCCTAGTAGTATCTTCAAGGAGGTAGTAAAGGTGGCACAACAATTCCTCCGTTCATTAAATTCTCATTCCATAAATCTAAAGGGGTAAGAACTGAGCTACCCCTGATTTCAATTCTCAAAACAACAGACCAATACACTGCCTTACTTTTACAAACCACACAAATATGAATGTTTGAGCTCTTTTAACAACAAGAAAATACTTACACCTAAATCACAAGGAATATACAAATGGTGCTGAGTCGGCGTTGGTGTTGATTTAAGAAAGAAAGGGAAATGCTGTTGGGCCCTTAATTACATATCAAATTGGTTGGGTTCGAATCATGGGCCATTTTCTTCTAATTCAGAATTGGGCTGACATTTAATTAAACTTAGGCCTCGAATGATGTTAAATTGATTGAGGCTTGGTATTATATAAATTGGGCTAATTTATTTATTAATTAGGCTAAACACTTTTTATATTTGAGTTGTCTAATTAACTACTAATACTCTCTCCGTCTCACGAATCTTGACACGTTTGGTTTCGGCACGGAAATTAAGAAATTGTAGATTAGTGTTTTAAGTGTGTAGGTAATAAAGTATAAAAGTGATAAAGTAGGAGATATAAGGTAATAAAAGTGATAAAGTATGAGAGGGAAGATAATAATTATTACCTTATTTGGAAATGTGTCAAGATTCGTGGGCGAAAATATTATCGGCCATAGATTTAGAGAGGAGAGAGGGCGGCGGCGTAGATTCAGAGGGGAGAGAGGCGAAAATGGAGATAATAGGGTTTCTGGAGAGAAGAATCGAGAGAGGCAAAAAACTAAGTGCCAGGCTGGAATACACTAAGGGGGAAGGGGGTATCGAAATTTAGGGTTCAATTATTTTTAGATGGTAATTAAGGTCCCCTAATTTTAAGTTAATTATTGCCTTATATGGAAAGGTCTCACTTACAGTGGGACGCCTAAAATAGAAAGAGTCTCAGATACAGTGAGACGGAGGGAGTATATCTTTATTTATATCAGTTTTGCAAAAACTCATGGCATCTGAATGTGGTGCATCCATCCAATCACTAATTTTCGATGAGGTTCATTAATTATGAATTACAATTTATTCATACTCAATTAAAATTTAATTAGAACACATATGTATTGTACAACCAAATTCTCCCAAGACCACCTCCATACTCTTTATTATTATTAAATTAAGTCTTGATATCTGTATGTATATTTGTTAGTATTTTAAAATTATGTATTGATATTCTCACACTAATATAATCAATTGGTTTATGAGAACCATATTTTTTTATAACAACGTGATAATACTGCATTTGACATATAAAGTTGTTGTTTATTGCATTTGAAAAGGAAAATCTCGTTGTGAGATTTCAATCCGAGTGATGCATTCACCATAAGCCTTCACGATCGAATGATTGAAACTGATTATTCATTTTCACAATAATTAAGGGTTCTTAATTATTTGAAAAACAAAAGTGAAGTTACTTTATACTTTAAGTAGCTATTCTATAGATTAGTGCAAGACTTGTAGTTTTTATGTTAAATAAGGTTTTTATTTGTTATCAATTTTTAAATTTTTATGTTTATGATATATACTAGTATATCATTTTTAAGTATTATTGTGTTAAGAAGAGATTGTAAGTAAATAAATGATAGATTTGTTTAGTAGATTATCCATGCATCTTTTATTTTTCCATATTTCTTATTTTAGTAAGCAAAAAATGTAATTTAAAAAATTTATAAAAAAAATTGTTCGCGAATTCATGCGTAATAAATTGTATTCGAATTCTCATAAATTTCTAAAAATTCATATATATATTTTGGCATAGTTTTTTTATTTTTTTAAATTATAAATTATAAATATACCATGATCCGTACATGCATGGCACGAGAGCCGTACCAATGAAAAATAAAATAAAATAAAATAAAATAAAATAAAATAAAACAGAAATCGTGGAACAGATGACACGCAGCCGTTGAAATTGATAGGCCATATACAAATCTTAATTATCGTTTCGTTCCAATGTAATGGGCAACTTGCCACCACAAGACACATCAAACCTTATACAGTATATTTTCCCCCTTAAATCCACATTCAATTTTTAATCATTATCCTCGAATATATTTATAATAATTAATATATCGTGGAAAATGAACTAACACTTTTCCAACTTCAAATTCACGTATTTAGTTTTTACAAGAGGTGAACTTGACATTTGGCAGAGTTAATGTTGAAAATTAGTCACTCTCCTTTGTGAATAAATTATTCGAGATTTTTATTAATTTATTTTAACATATATATTTAAACAACTTAATCGTGGATACACATGACTATGAAGTTCCTGCACACCATACAAATTTTTTACAAAAATTTATTATAATAATAATTACTACTATTATCTTTATTTTATGCAATTATACTTAGAGGGTGTTTGACTAAGCTTATTTTAAAGAGCTTATAAGTTCTTGGAGCTTATAAGTTGTCAAAGTGTTTGGATAATTGAGCTTATAAGCTAGAGAGAGAGAGAGAATTTTTTTGCTAGAGAGAGGGAATTTTTTTTAGAGAGAGAAAATCGAAGAAAAATGAACTTAAATGATATATGATGAAATAATAAATTATAGTTGAAAAATATTTGTAAAAAGATTTTTGCATATGAGATTATAAAAAAATAAGTTGGGGTAGATGAACTTATTTTTCGGGGAGCTTATAAGCTCTTGGAGCTTATTTTTGGAGCTTATAAGCTGTTGAAGAGCTTATTTTACCAAACACTTTGAAGAAGCTTATAAGCTCTTTAAACAGCTTATAAGCTGTTTTGAGGAGCTTATAAGCTCAGCCAAACACCCTCTTAGCAAAGTATGATCCTCTAATCTATCATGCTGATCAGTAGTATATAATTAATTAAGTGGATTTGTGGAGCTAATCATAATATAATCTGAGAATCTTGAGATAAATCAATATCTTAGTTTGATTATGAAAAACTGCAATTAAGTTTGGTGTAAGCATGCAAATTGGAATTCCATATCATCTGATACGACAGTTAATTTGGTAGAGCGGACAAGTCGACATCAATGTCTGGATATTTTAACTACCATATTGTAATTTATAAATTAAATATTAAATTTTAGTCAATCAACATTGGAGTTACGGAGTAGTACATAGGATTAGGTAATAATATTAAAGTTAGGCCTAAAGCTTTTACCAATTACTCGTGTCGATGTATACCGGGCCTAATAAGTTCATTCGAATTTCATGATTTTATCAAATTCTTGCGTACGTTTTCTCTTTTATTGGTCTGACCTTTCTAGTACTACAATTTTTTTGAAATAATAATAATAATAATAATAATAATAATAATAATAATAATAATAATTTCACAAATCACAACTATAATCCTTGATATATCCATATTCATAGCTTTTCAAGTATGTAACTAATATCTACTCCTTGCAACCTGATGAGAGCAATTTTTCAGATAATTATATATATATGCTTAAGTACACAAATTTTTTATTAAATTAATTCTAATTTTGTACACAAACTAAAAGTTATGCATTTAAATACAATTTTTTTAAAAAAAAATTTCGTACAATTATCAATTATCCCTAATGATGTACTAAACGATATGTAGTTAGGTGTATGCTCCACTTCAACTAATCTCAATATATAGCATTAACTTTGCACTTTGAGTAATTATTACAATAGCATGATGCGTGCAAGTTCCATTGTGGGTTCAAATAAAAACACAGCTTTCCTTTGAACCCAAAATAATATAGTGTGATTCTAAAAAAATCGTGATTCGTTAGCCAATTTGAATGAAATCAATATAACTATATAAAAAGGCATGTGTATATATAAACATACATATCACAACTTAAGCTAGTGACATCTACGTGTAAGGTGGTAAACAACGTCATGTAGCACGATGATGTACGATTATCAAAACCACAATCCACAAATAAAGTTACCTTGTCACTATATGTATTAAAACGTAAATCTCAACTTATATATAGCTAATATATATTATAAATTATACAGTAAATTACATATCAAGTTCCCAAGCAGCAGAGCAGAGGGCATTCTAGAAACGTTGATGAATTAATCATGTGGTCCTGTTTTGATTGATTAATTTATCCAACACTGGCCAGTAATTTAATTTTATAATGATATATGAAAGTTGAAGTATCATAAGCAAGACTAACATTCCATGATAGTTGAACTTGAGATACCTTTAATTTTTCCTACTTTTAAAATAGTTTATTTTTTAATTAATTTTGGAAAATCATTGTAGTGCAATTAATTTAAGCAACACCAATATTATGTTAATATTGGAAAGGACCTAAATGGGAAACATCAACAAAGATCATTGGATTTGAGTTTTTTCATGACCTAATTTGCACACATTTAAATACATAGTGCTAATTGCGTGAGGCCTTTTCTCTTGATGGAGATAAGCCAAAAAGTGGAACAGTAGCACTTATGAAAATAAAATATAAAACTATAATGATTTGGTAACCAGCAAAAGTCATTAGCTTCAGCTGTATTCAACTAAGCTAGCAGTGTAATAGAATTAGGTCATTTGTTTTCTTTATTTTTCCCTCTTTCAGAACCAACCTAAATTTAGGTCATATCGTTCTATTTAACATCTGATCTGAATTACTAAATTCTATAATTCACTGGAGTTAATTACTTACAAAGAGTATCAACTTTGAAAAAAAAAGTAATGTCAAATTTTCCTCATTTTTAAGATATATATGACTTATTTGTTTTGTCTTTATATCTGCTCATTTTAATTAGGAGGCCACAAGGCTCTACTCTTTACTTGATCACTTACAACAGTTATAAGAAACAATATGATCTATTTATTGAGGAGATAAACAAATATAGTGCTCTTCCAAAGATTATGGTGTATATATATCATGCTGTTTATCCATGACATCAAGCTAGAGGACAATAAAAAATGATATATTTGAATATATATGAGCATGTGGAGAGAAAGGAGAGATTGGGTGGATGGCCGGGTCGAAGATATTGATTTGCATGGCTTTTCCTGATCTCATGTTAAAGTTATTAGTGATGAAAATAAAACTCCAAAATATTATTTGTGGTAACTTAAAGAAAATGATCTAAGGTGACCTACCAAATATATTACTTGGCTCTCATTTATGTAGTCCACTCCGACTTTAAATCTTACAAATTAAGCCCATGTTTGGTTTGACGTTTTTGGAGGTTAGAAATGGATTAAATTAATTAAATTCATTATATATTGTTTGGTTTGGATAATGAGTTAACTATTACCTTACTTAAGGGTAGCTCAATCACCCAATTTATTACCCCTTGAAATTTCTTAGAGCATCTCCAACGCCCGGATTGAAGGAGGCGTCGATCCGGGCCTTCCATTGCTGCGCCGCGTTGGAGAACCAGGGTGGTTCGAAGCCGAGGCTTGGCGGAGACCCAGGGGCGAAGGAGAGAAAAGATGATCGCGTGCAGGAGACGCGCGAAAATTAAAAAAAAAAAAAACGAACAATTACAAAAGAGAAGAGAGATGGGGGAAGAAGAATTAAAAAAAAAAACGAAAAATTTACAGAGAGAGGAGAGATGGGGGAAGAAGAAGAAGAAAGAGAAGGGTGGGGTGGCGTGGGTAGGTAATTGATTTGACTTTTTTAATTCCTTTTAATTTTTAGCCCAATTTTTAATTATTGTTATTTAATTTATTGTA
This sequence comes from Salvia miltiorrhiza, assembly GCF_028751815.1. Taxonomy (NCBI): domain Eukaryota; kingdom Viridiplantae; phylum Streptophyta; class Magnoliopsida; order Lamiales; family Lamiaceae; genus Salvia; species Salvia miltiorrhiza. The sequence continues at coordinate 26,554,780 of NC_080394.1, read as the reverse complement.
TTGTATTTAAATTAATATTTATTGTTAATTTTATTTATTGTAATTTTTTTATTATTAAAATTATGTATTTTTTTATTATTATGTCTTTAATTTTATTTTAATTATTGTAATGTTTAATTTTAATTTTAATGAAATTGGGAATTTAAAAATAAAAGTGTAGAAATATGTATTTTGTGGAAATGAGGATCTAAGACACCCTCTAAGACCCAATGCATTGGAGAGGAGTGTGTCTTAGGTGGGGACCACCATCTAAGACACCCCCTAAGACACCATGCATTGGAGATGCTCTTAGTAGTGATTCCTTTCCATTGTTGAATCAAACACTACATAAATATATATAATAGTTATTGTAACCATTTATCTCCTTTATTTGATTTCATTCATTTTCCATTCATCTACACAAACAAATTAAAATCCAGATGTACATGCGTTGGACATTACATAATGATCAAATATAAATAATTAGATCGAACATTTTTAAGTTTTCAAAATCAGACCAGGCATTTATATAATTAAGATTCTTCACTGCTCATTTGTTGAAATTTTCTATTGCATATACAGATGAAGGACATGTGACAATCTTAAAGTTTAAGATTGTCCAATGTGAGAGTGTATATCTTCCTTATATATATAAACTTAAGTCTTAATATTACTATATGTCAATAATTCATGAATACAATAAGAAGTCAAAGGGCTTTTTTTTGGCAAAACAATAAGGCTAATAAGGATAATAATATTGGAAAATAAGTAACATACATGCAGTAAATGATGTCGGGAAAAACTGGAAGAGAAAAAGTGGGGCCCCGTGTAGTTTAGTGATCACCATTTCTTCCACATATATAGTGCAGTAGACGAGCATCTAATCACAACAACAAAATCTTGATTGTGAAAGCTGAGACGACACAACACATTGAATTCGCAAATTAAAATATATTAGCTAGCAGAGGTGGTTAAAAATGGCGGGTAAGGAAAGAGGAGTAGAATGGAGCATCAACATGGGGGATGGGACGTCGAGAGTTCTAGAAGCAGAGAGCAGGTTCGGGTGCAGAGGATTGCGGAGGTTCGCGTCAAAGATGGGAGGCTTCTTTGCAAGAGCATGGAGGTTAGGAGTAAACGAGCCAAAGAAAACCATACATTGTGTTAAGGTGGGGATGGCCCTCTCTCTGGTTTCACTCTTTTACTACATGAGGCCCTTGTACGAGGGTGTCGGCGGCAATGCTATGTGGGCCGTCATGACCGTCGTCGTCGTCTTCGAATATACCGTTGGTACGTATATATGTTATTTTATCAAATTATGAGTTTTTTTATTTTATATCTAGACTGATTTATGTGTATGTGTTTGTGTAGGAGCGACGCTTTGTAAATGTGTGAATAGGGCAAGTGGGACTTTGTTGGCGGGAGCATTGGGAGTTGGTGTTCATTGGGTTGCTAGCCAATCTGGGGAGAGGTTTGAGCCTATAATTCTTCAAGCCTCAGTTTTTGTTCTAGGTAAGAACTGTGTGTCTCTCTCTCATGAGTGATGAATGGTGAATGTTGAAACACGAAGTAATATTATATATATGGATGCATGCAGCAACTGCGGCGACGTTCTCACGTTTCATTCCGTCGATAAAAGCTCGATTCGACTACGGGGCGATGATCTTCATCCTGACGTTCAGCCTGATATCAGTTTCCGGGTACCGCGTGGAGAAGCTGTTTGAGATGGCTCATCATAGGCTCTCTACTATTGCCATAGGGACCTCCATCTGCATCATTACAACCATCATTTTCTGCCCTGTCTGGGCTGGCACCGAACTCCATAACCTCATCATAAACAACATGGACAAGCTATCTGATTCCTTAGATGGTATAATAAACACCAAACATAACATCACATGCAACGCATCATCAAATCATATACTTACTCATCACTATTTTCTGCTCTCAGGATGTGTGGCTGACTACTTCAGTAGCAACAGTGAAACTTCCGACAAAACCTTGCAAGCCTACAAATGCGCCCTTAATTCTAAGGCCACCGAAGAATCATTGGTTCGTCTCCTTCTACTTCTCCTTCTCATAACATTCAAGATCAAGACCTCCAATCTTACAACACTTTGCTTCCTTTTTTGCAGGCGAATTTCGCAAGATGGGAGCCGGCACATGGAAAGTTCAATTTCGGACATCCATGGATAGAGTATGTCAAGGTTGGAGCTTCGCTCAGAAGCTGTGCTTACTGCATCGAGGCGCTTAATGGGAGCATGAATTCTGAGGCTAAGGTAAATCAATTTACAAGTATTTGTCCGTAGTTTTTTTTTTGGTGAATGAACAAATAAATTTAAAGTTTGTGTGACGATGAATTCGATGCTGAGTCTTTTGGCCTCAACCATTAATCACTATACCAACTAAAAATTAAGTGGAAGTTGATGTTTGGTGGTGTAACTAAGTAATCTGGTTAAACAGGTTCCTGATGCCCTAAAGAAGCATTTCGGCAACTTCTGCGTGAGACTGAGCAATAAATCCTCAGCTGTGATGAAAGAGCTTGCTGTTGTGATGAGCAGCATGAAGAAACCATCAAAGATAGATTTCATGGTGGAAGAGATGAGGAGTGCAGTCCGAGAGCTTGAGAACGCCCTGAAATCACTGTCGAAGCAGCCCATCCAGCCAACTGAGGCCAAGGCCGGAGAGGCAGCAGCGCCTCCCATGGCCGTCACTCTAGCAGAAGTGGTTCCCCTAGTGACGGTTTCCTCGTTGCTGATAGAGATCGCGGCCAGAACAGAGAAACTTTCCGAGGCCGTGAATGCAGTGGCAGAGAAGGCTGAATTCGAGGTTGAAACTGCTGAGGAGGCGAAGAAAGGACAAAGCTCGAAAGGAGGGAACATGGTTGGTGAAGAAGACAAGGCGACGAAGACCCTTCAGAAGGTCTGAGTTTGTGAGAATTTAAGAACCAAATTATGCTTTCTTTAGTAAGTTGGTTGCTTATAGGCGATGACCATGTACAGTAAAGGACAATTGCTGTGAAATAGAACTTCTTCAAGAATATTTTTGTTCAGAACAGAGAGGAGATGGAAACTTATTCTAAAAATGTGATCTTTTACCATTCTGCAGTTGAAGAAATTTTATGTCCCATTTCCATGTTTACTATGCAAATAAACAGGGGTGATTATTCAAATCGAACTCAACTTCTAAAACCAAACGGTTCGGTTTGGTTATTCAATTTTGGTTTTTTCTCAACCCCTATAAATAAGCAAGAGAGAGATGATCAAGACAACCAACATAAATAAAACAACAGTTTCGACCACATCAAACATATGGAAGAGTTAGTTGTGTTGAGTGACATTTTTACTTAAATGTCAACAACAGAAGACAGGCATTAGGGCATATTTCACTACATCACCTGATTTGTTGGCTGTTAGAGACCACATTTTCTTGATCACTTCCCCAACCAAGGTTGATAGACAATTCCTCCACAGAGACCTTGACAACGTCGGATCGGACACCGATGTCAGTTGCATATCTACTAATGCAGTACATCCCTGCTGTCATCGTAGCCACCCCGACGGGGCTTGGCATCAGTAGCTTGAGAGGGGACGAGAGAAGAGCTGCCAACGGCGCACCAATGACGGAAGAAGCCTGTCCGCTTCTTCCCACGCCTAGGCGCTCAACTGTGAGGAGCCCCGTCTTGCAGTACAGGGCGAAATCCTCACAGTTGTTCTGGAACACATCGTAGTTCCCAAATCCATTCCGGAATAGATGCATTGCCCGGTGAATGACTGTCTCGGACGGATCTGATGCTGCAGTCGTGCACGTGCCTCCACGTACTTTAGCAAGGAAAACGGATGGGCTCACTCCGTACTCAAAGGAATAAAGGGAGCCGTTGTTGAGGAAGCAGTCGATGCAAGAGAGGACAACCCCGCTGCCTGGCTGCCTCAGACCGCAGTCAGGAAAGGTCGGACACGCTTCAGTCACGCTGTGTGCTTCGTGGTTGGACGTGGAAGAGGTCGCAACACGCGTGAAATGAACCACTTTGCTGCTTCCGACAAAGATACCTGCATGATTAGATAATCCAGGGTAGGTAATAGCTTCTTTACTGCAAAGGAAGAGCAGAATAATCCATAGTTGTTCATGTAAACAAAACTACAAGGGATTTAAGTAGAAACATATCTGCAGATTTACATAGAATGCCTAACACCATCATGCTAAATGTGCTTAAACTTAAAGCACAGATTGAGAATGAAGTATCATAGCATAGAGGAAAAAGTTTGTCACAAAACACAGCTTATCTAGGCAAAAAATGTGCTAATTCTTACTTGGTATTACATATCTCTCTTACTTCCATCTTGCCTAACATGAGTTTTTTATGTCACAAGTTTGAAGGAATGTGCCTAGTTTTTAACATCTGAAAATGATCAATTGTGATAAATTTAAAGGGGAAAATAATAGAACCCAATATTGTCAATTCTTCAATGAGCAACACACAAGAAAATATGGGAAAATTTTATCACATTCTAGTGGTCCCCACCTTATTCATCCCGTATTTTCTAAGGTAGAAAAAAAGTTTATCACACGAATCCTTATGATAATGTTATCACACTAAAATTGGAGTGAAGATGAAGGAAAAGACCTACCCTAGGAAAAATTGCTAATTCTGATTGAAAAAAGTATCTACTCTACAAAACATGTAAAAACTAATGGAAAAGATTGGAAAATAATTGTTTTTCATCCTTTTCCACCAAACTTAAGATTGCTGTTCAGTTTTGCAGTGAGCAAATATCAGATTTTTAATCCAAGATTACAATTTCAATACTAGAAATTATCCTAATTCTCCAAGTCGATAAACTAAACAGCAAAAAAAGGCCCACGAAGAAAGACTTGCAATGACAATGCCAAACTATAGATTCAAGGTAAAATTGAAGTCAGAGACTTTGTAATAATTGAAAGGCAAGATTGGTATTATTTGCAGAATAATAATGAGAAAAAAGCAGACACACAGAAGATGAAACCATGATGAGAGTATGCAAAGACTGCTCTGTAAGTGTAGATGTGATCCCCTGGCTTGATCTCATTCCGCTCCACTCTGTTGGAGAGCAAACCCATCTCTCTTTCACCACAACAATTCAATCCTGTCAACAAATTTTGTACCTTCTCTTTCTCTTTTTCGAGTAAATTGGGTCTTATTTTCCATCTTTATTTTATTTTTATATTTCTCACTCAATATAAGAAATTCTTAGATTCTTGGTATGGGTATCCAAGGTAAGTTTCCTGTTCTCGACATCGAAGAGAGATATGCTTTGCTTGTGATGTACGTTTATTTTTCCCACGACATTTCTAATGTTCCGTCGATATTTTTCTTTCACTTTTCTATCTTTTCGCCTCCTAATTCTAAATGTAGTGATTATCACTTTTTAGACTAGTATTTGCAGGTTCATTTAAAAATGAACTAGTGTTAGTACCCATGTTGCGCGGTATGATTCATACGTATTTTTCAAGTATATTAAATTTAATTATAATTTTTAAAAATAACTTAAACTTACATAATCAAAAATATAAAATAAATAAATGAAATAGAGAATTTAAATTATATGATAAAAAAGATTTTTAGGACGTTAAAAAAAATTCATAAAAGACTATGTATATCACATGACAACAACATGATAAACATCTCCAATGGGCTAAAAGAAAATATTTGAAGCTATATACGAAATCTATATATTAAAGTAAAATAAATCATATCTTACGTGGCATCGTATAATCATTTCATTCTAATTTTCCTCAATTCTCATTTATTCTTATTTTTTTTTCTAAAATTTAATCAATTTCTATATCTAAAAACCATTAAAAAGCTAAAAGTCATTTAATGACATTAAATAGTAATTGTTCTTTTTATTTTATGTTTTCTTTTTCCTTTTCTATTTCAGATGTTTCCCTCAATAGCAATCACTATCTTTTTCATGACAATGAAGCGTAGTGTGTTAGTAGAACGCTTCTCCTCCAACCAATAGGTCGGGGGTTTGAGTCACCTAGGGAATTAGAGTGTGAGTGAGTTTTTTCCTTTCTTTGATTGTAACAAATTTAAAAAAAAAAAAATCACTATCTTTTTCATGACAATGAAGCGTAGTGTGTTAGTAGGACGCTTCTCCTCCAACCAATAGGTCGGGGGTTTGAGTCACCTAGGGAGTTAGAGTGTGAGTGAGTTTTTTCCTTTCTTTGATTGTAACAAATTTAAAAAAAAAAATCACTATCTTTTTCATTAAATATTTGCATTCATTTTCGTCTCAAAAGATTGTTGCATTTATTTTGTTCCTTTTTTTGATTTTTTTTTCTATTTAGTAGCATTCTGTTTTCTTTCTATTCCATTTATTTTTTTTTCTTTTTCTTCTTTTCTTCTGATTTTTTTACAATAAATATGTTACTTTTTATTTTTTCTTTTATAGATTGGTTGGTAAGCATTAATTAAAACATGTTGACATTCATGTGTAATTTGACATTTCAATAAATTATATTTTGAAGGGAGAAATTTCTTTTTTAAAATATGGGGAGCTAAAGCTTCATAATATATTTGATTCCCTTTATTTTAGTTAAGGTACGCATATTAAATTTTAAAAAAAAAACGTATATTCTTGAGTACACGAAACTGTATGTTTTTATGTCCAAAACCTAGGTTTTTAGATGATTTTTTGTTACAAGAATGCATAACTTAATATTCCGCTCTAAATATTGTATGAATCATAAATTTATTTTAGTTACAGTAGGACATGAAATTCTTAACTCGAATGTTCTTGTATAGACGACATTGTACACGAATTCTTATGCCACAAATCTAGTTTTTTGGTTGATTTGTTGTTACTTGAATGCACACTTTAATATTTTGAGCCTGATATTGTATAGATCATACATTTATTTCAGTTATAGTATGACACGAAATTCTTAGGTCGATTGTTCTTAAATACATCATACATGACATTATACGCGGACTGTACATAAATGCGTTTTTATGCACCAGGCATAATTTTGGGTTGTTTTGTTGTTACTAGTATGCGTAGTTTGACATTTTCGGGTAAAAAATGTACTCCCTCCGTCCCAGCTTTTATTCCTTTTTTGGCCGTCCCATATTTTAGTATCCATTTCTATTTTTAGTAAAAGTAGGTGGGGCCCTTACTCCACTTTAATTATTTTAACTCTCACATAAAATGTGGGACCCTTATTCCACTCACAACACATCAATCACTTTATTAAAACTCGTGTCGTTCTCAACTGGATACCAAAAACCGGGATGGAGGGAGTATATAACTATACACGATTAGGATTTTGTTATCATTGTTCTTCTACTCGGTTGTGTACATGGAAATGTATACAGTTTATGATTTTTGGACACGATTAGCATTAACTTTATACACCATTTTGATTTCAGTGTAAGTAATAGTTGTATCTATATTTTCTTACAACATATGGCGTGTCGATGACCTATCATTATATGTAATGACGGTTATTGGGATAAAATCGAGTATATAGATAGGAATGAGGTTGTTGTATTCATAGATGTGCAACAACTTTACCGTACTAGTCTAATGCAAGATATTCATGAGTAATTAGACGACAATGGTCGATGTGACTATATGTTTTTTTAAACATCAACCATACATGCAAGAAATTGACTTTCATTTTCAAATTTGCATGAACTTCATTTTGTTGTACGATGGATTGAGATTCAGTGTATCACACTTGATAGTATCACTACAAGAAAATGCGGCTCTAAAATCCCGAAAACGGTCGTTAATTGTGTTAACGACCGAATTAACGATCGTTTTCGGTGGTCGTTATTTGCATCGTCGTTCCGAGTCCCAACGACCGTTTTTTTTTCGGTCGTTAAATCTAACGACCGAATTTTTGGTCGTTAAAAAGAAAAAGAAAAAAAAATGAAAAAAAAATTATTTTTATTTATTTTTTAATTAACGACCGAATTTTCGATCTTTAAAAATAAATAAAAAAATATTTTTTTTTGAAAATATATATATATATATATATATATATTAATCTTTGTATCCCACAAGTAGTATTTCTATTGTATTTTGATCTTAATTGCATATGATTTGACGAACTTCCCAATGGGTACTAGTGCTCTAGGTCAAGCACGCTTAACCTTGAAGTTCTTTTTGAGTAGTCACCAGTACAGAACACGCGTATTATTGATATTACTAAAACCTATTAATTCATTTAAACTCTATTTCAGTATACAATATTATTCATTCATAACCTTAGAATATATCGAGATGGTATCTAAGACTTGTGGTGCCGGCGAAAGATTCACGGTAAATATACGACCGAATTTAAAATAAGAAAAAATTAATATTATCGTAATTTTTAAAAAGAAGAAAATATGAGTATGAAAAATAACAATCAAATATACAATAAAATCAGCGACCGAAAATTCGGTCCTTAAAAAAATTAAAATATTAAAAAAAATAATTAATGACCGAATTTTAGGTCGTTAAAAAATTTTTAAAAAAAAAATCGGTCGTGAAACGGCCGTAAATCGGTCGTTATACGCGTGTTTTCTTGTAGTATATATTTTGCGTCCTATTTTCAATTTTTTTTTATTTTCTTGTATGTATTTTTATTCAATTTCAACTTTGTATACTTTAGTTTAGTTTTGTGATTATTTAAATATGGTTTATTCCATATAATTAGGATGCACGTACAATTATTTTTTTTATCATTTAATTTCACTTTTATTAGTTCATAATAGATTGAAAAATTCAAAGTCATGGTATATAATCTTTTAAAATTTTAATTTTTCGAAATAAAAATTATGTATAATTCATATTATTTTATAGTAATAAATTTTGTTTTTATAAAAAATATTATTAAAATAATAAATATAAGAGTGAGACATAGTGACACATATAAAATTGAGAGACACTGAATCTCATTTCATACAATACAATATAGTCGTATTAACAACCTGAAATTTTTTAAGAATTAATACTCGAATGCAAATAATGAAATGGAATTTTTAGTCTACGTCACTTAAAAACAACTTCGTTTAGATTAATTCCATGCATACGCGTCGACAAAATGAAATCTAGATTAAAAGAAAAAAAAAAATCAAAATTTTGAATATTATTATGTGTATGGAAATTGGAACTTGCAAGTTTGCAACGTATATCTAAAGATGGAATTTTGATTAAAAATTTAGGATAAATATCATGAAAATTCCTAAACTATACCCGTTTTATCAAAAATACCCTGAACGTATCGAAATGTTCTCTAAACCCCTAATCTATCAGGTTTTTATCAAATATACCCCGCATCTATTTTCCGGCCACCGGAAGCGTGACGTGGCTCGCCGGATGCCACAGTGTAATTTATATTTTATTTTTTTTAATCCATGTTTATAAAAAAAAATGCAGAATTATCAAAATACCTTTTGAGAAGTGCTTGCTTTACACGTCCTAACATTGTGGTCAGAGTCACCACATTTGCTACATGACATTTTCATCTTTCCTTTCCTGGACAAGTTTAAGTCTCCAACCCTTTTCGGTTCATCATGTCCTCGTTTTCTTACTTTTTTGGGCCTACCAGGCTGTTTTTGGTATTGTGGTGGGAGCACAGGTGGTTCGTTCACAAGAGGCCATTCTTTTTCTCCTTGTATTGGTTGCAAACCAAACTTATAACATTCTTGCCAAGTAGAACTATGGTAAAACACATCAACATAATTGGCATAGTCTTCCCTACAATAGACAATGCATGCCAAAGCATGACAACAAGGTAACCCCGTAAGCTCCCAATACCGACAACTACAGTCCCTCTCAACTAAGTCTACTATATGTGTATCATTGTACCTTTGCACCTCATATTTCCCGCCAACAGCCGGTGCAACGTCACAATTTTTTATTTCATCCAAATCATGCTCTAGTTTGATCCTAATGTTGGGACACAACACATCCTTTTTACTTTCAGAAAGCTTATGTAAATCATATAGCCTTCTCATTAGTAGCAGCCTTATCCCATCAACCATGTCAATCAAAGGACTATCCCTGAACTTAAGTATGTAGCTATTGAAAGATTCACAAATATTGTTATCAACAGTATCCAACTTGTTGTAAGAGTTGATGTGAGACTTACAAAAACTCCTAGGATTCTGACTCTGGTGAAACAATAAACCAACACCTAAACTAAAAAGCAATAAACGACACCGGATTTACGTGGTTCGGTCGAGAAGACCTACGTCCACGGGGTGTTGAGGATTTTTCCATTATACTTCGAGAGAATTACATTTTACAAGAGATGAATGAATAATAAGATGATCCCCCTCTAATCCACTCCTAAGTCTCTATTTATAAGCATGTAAATAAGCCATAGGGACTCAAGCCCATTTACTAAAATAATTGGGCTTAAGCCCCTTTAATACATTGACCTTGGTCTGAATCGCCTATGCTTGCTTGACTACGCCAGAAGCTCTATTATTTCTTTTATTATCCTAAGTCTTCAATTAAACCTGCAATGATTAGCTTAATAATAATAATACTAATTTTAAGCATAAATAGAAATGTTCCCATTATATAGTGCACAGCGCTGGTGCATATTTCAGTCCTCATCAGCTACTCCCCCCTGGTCTGGTTGAACCGGGTATTCTTCGTGTTCAGCCAGCCAAGTATTGTTAAAGCCAGCGATGTGCTGTTTTCCTTAATCCCTGCAAATCATGAAGACATAAGAGTTTTAATATTATAAGAAAGCAGAGATAAGCATTTTCCCCTTGACTTTGGAATTGTAGTTCCAAATTAGATTTCCTTCTTGTTTATTGAATGCTGACAAAGATAAATAATTTCCATTTCTTTGGGCGCATAAGAAGACCAGCGCTGAGAATACCTCATATTGAATACTTTGCATAGATAAGCAATATAAATGCTTTGTGTTGGATGAACCAGAAGACCGCTGCAAGAATACCCGAATAATATAGGAAGACCCATGTCAAAGTTGAGAAATATGATACTCTGATCATGTGAGAAAACCCATCATAAATATTTGTCGAGTCTGAACAATATACCTTGTTGAGCGCGTAAGAAATCCAGCGCGTGAGAAGACCAATAGATGACAATAGCACGCCAAAAGGCGGCTTATTTCTCGCTGAGCAGCGATTAAAATAGATCAAAGCAACCCATAGAGCAAAGGCGCAAAACAGTGTAGCCCGTAGAGTAGAGCAGAGAAATACCCGATCAGAGCAGAGAAATTCCTATCAGATCAGAGAAATGCTCGTCAGAGCAGCCCGGTCAGAGCAGAGAAATGCCCTTTCAGAGCAGAGAAATGCCCCTCAGAGCAGCCCGGTCAGAGCAGAGAAATGCCCTTTCAGAGCAGAGAAATGTCCCTCAGAGCAGCCCGGTCAGGGCAGAGAAATGCCCTTTCAAAGCAGAGAAATGTCCCTCAGAGCAGCCCGGTCAGGGCAGAGAAATGCCCTTTCAGAGCAGAGAAATGTCCCTCAGAGCAGCCCGGTCAGAGCAGAGAAATGGCCTTTCAGAGCAGAGAAATGTCACTCAGAGCAAAGAAATCCCAGCAGAGGATTGAAATCCCGGCAGAGCATTGAAATCATGCCAGAGCATTGAAGTCATGCCAGAGCATTGAAGTCACGGCAGAGCATTGGGGTCACGGACGACGGCAGAGCATTGGGGTCACGAACGGTGGCAGAGCATTGGGATCACGGACGGTGGCAGAGCATTGGGATCACGGACGGCGGCAGAGCATTGGGATCACGGACGGTGGCAGAGCATTGGGATCACTACAGAGCAGTGAAATCACGGCAGAGCAGTGAAATCACGGTAGAGCAGTGAAATCACGGCAGAGCAGTGAAATCATGGCGGAGCATTCCTCAGCTGCTTCCCTCCTTTGTATGCATTCCTTTGCTGCTTCCCTCCTTTGCTGCTTCCCATCCAAGCTTTGAGCACTCTGCGCGGAGCATGGAGGACCCGGGGGGTGCAACCAACTTTCGCGGCTTACGATTAAATAGTAACCCTCTGCGCGGAGCATGGAGGACCCGGGGGGTGCAACCAACTTTCGCGGCTTACGATTAAATAGTAACCCTCTGCGCGGAGCATGGAGGACCCGGTGGGTGCAACCAACTTTCGCGGCTTACGATTAAATAGTAACCCTCTGCGCGGAGCATGGAGGACCCGGGGGGTGCAACCAACTTTCGCGGCTTACGATTAAATAGTAACCCTCTGCGCGGAGCATGGAGGACCCGGGGGGTGCAACCAACTTTCGCGGCTTACGATAACATCCCTCTGCTTTTCCCTTGACTTGCTGAGAAGCAATTTTGAATTTGTAAATTGGGGACTACGGGTATACACCCTACTCCCCCCTCTGGTGACAAGTGCAATGCCTCTGCATGAACATGTTAAGTGTGTGTGTTTGGTGCTCATGCTTGTGATGATTGTGAGGGAGTTAACATAACTACAGTTCCCAAGTAACATAATTCAAGTTGCATTTCAAGCCCTAGCACATATGCAGAAGGTGTGCAGCTTCGTGTACTTAGTCAATTCATAATCCAGCCCTAGGCACATATGCAGAAGGTGTGCAGCTTCCAAGACATAATTATTATTGCGTAAATCCCAGCATAGATCATATAAGTCATGGTTTTGCCCAAATAAAGAAAAATAATATTTTCCAAACCCCTATCATGCTTACATGTTCCCATAAAAATACCCTAAAAACATAATTTTGCCTAGTGATAAAGCATAATAGTCCCCCGTCATGCTCCCATGTTTTCACGAGATAAAGTTCAGCGAAGTACCTGAATTACCACTTACAAGTGGTTTACCGTTTTCATGTTATGGCGGTTCCCATATTTTGTTCAAAGCTTTCCCAAATTTAATTGCCCTGTGCTACAAGATCTCTTAGGCACATATATTAGTACAAAAATGAAAGCCCAGTTAAGACAGGGATGCAAAGAGAATTCGAACCCTAGATTATATAATCCATTGCCACAACTTGATTCCCATATTCATATACCGATGAATTCATTCAAATTTTCAAATCCCATCAAAGATCATATAAATCATGATTTTGCCCAAGTGATAAAATATCATATATCCCAATCATGCTCCTTCCATTGATAGAGTTCAGCGAAATACCTGAATTACCACTTACTAGTGGGCTACCCTGTTTTACATTATGGTATTTACCATAATTGTTCAAATCATTTCCCAAATTTGTTTATCCTGTGCTACAAAAAATCTTAAGCACATATATATTAGTAAAATATGAGAGCCCTTAGAGATAGGGCTGTAAATCAATTAACAAGTAAAAAAGTGTACGCTTTGCTTATCCCAAGCAATAGTGCCGCCCTAAACCTTTGTTCCACCGAATAAAAGTTGTGAGAATCCCCACAAATGACACATAAGTTTGAATATTTGTGTCCCAATGGCTGAAATTCACAATCCTGAAATCACGATTCTCAAAGAGAAAGTATAATGGATAAACAACAATTATTCGTCAGTGCAAATGATATGAAACCACAAATTTAATAATGTCTTTATCCCAAAAACCCATGTCACGATTAGTCTTTTTTTTTTGTGAGTATGTTCAGCAGCCCTGTCTTGACGCTATAACGTTCCCCAAAAGTTGAGCTTAGGACCCGAGCAAGTAACTAGCAGAGCTGTCGTTTGTCCCCTTTTGTCAAGAGCTCCCATGAATAAACCATATTTGGCTCAGCTAGGCAATTGTAGTGTTCTCAACAGCGAGTAAATGTTGAAATACCCGTCTTGGTGGTCCTTGTGCTATATATTGGTAAGCATCTGCATAGATGAGCGGACAAAAGCTGCGCCGCCCAAATGGGCAGCAACATCATCAGATTTTGGAGAAGGTGTGGCAGACTTGAACTGGGAAGAGAATCAGAGAAGGATGTCAGAGCTGCCTTTGAGCTATTGATATTATAATTCCCAAAAAATCACAACAGATATAAGATAAAGACCAATTTAGTCTGCGAACAGAGAGATTTATTGCAAATAAAATATCTACAGCACAATTTCAGAACCGGATTTATGAACTGGGAAACACTGCTCCAGTTTAGTGTGAATGGCTGATTCTAGGCCTCTACTTGATTACATATTTGTACTCACCCGTTTACCAATTTTTAACTCTTTGAATCAATACCCAAGACATACTAATAACACCAAACTAAATGCAGCCACCATTTTAAAGTAATCGAAAAAAACTAATTGGATCACATCTCATAAGAAATAATAGACATCAGATAAAATAAAGAGGAATAACTTATACCTTTTGTTTGTCACTCATAAAGGTCCATCCAAATCCATCAACAATCCTAAGGTCTTCAAAAAGTTTCTCCATAAACCACATCCACGACTCTTCATTCTCTTTCTCAACAACTGCCCAAGCTAATGGGTCCATCTTGTGATTGTAATCCTTCGATATTGCAGCAAGTAAAGCCCCTCCAACTGTGGTCTTCAAAAAACAAGCATCAAATGATATAAATCTTCTGCATCCAATGAAGAAACCTTTACGAAGTGCTGAGAAACCCAAGTATACACGCTGAAAAACTGGTTTTTCTTGATTGTTCAAGTATGTTTTCAATAAGAAAGTGCCCTCTCTATCTCTTTTTTGCAACTCCGTAAGATATGACCGAATCTTTGCGTAGTGGCCCTCAAGAGTTACATGTAAAATGTCCATGGCTTTTTTCTTCGCCCTATAGCACTTCAACAGTGGAGCTCGAACTTGATATTTCTTTATCAGTTCCCGTTGCAATTCTAGAGCCTTCAACATAGGATTAGTTTTTAGTCGTTCCAAAAAATGATTTGCTATCCATACCGAAGTAACTTGTCTATGGTGAATGGGCCTCACACATTCGTGTTTTCCAACATATCTCTTGATAACACATGTTGGTTCACGAGTTAATTTGCTAGCATACAATTTCCACGGGCAACCTGGTTCACACTTTGCTTGTATTCTGTACTCTTCAGATTTTACCCATTTTATGTTATGCCCATTCACAATCGCCCACAACTTCACTGCATCCTTGCATTCTGCTACGTCGGTGAATCGCATGCCAAGTTGCAATTTTAGTTTCTTATGATCACACTCCTTATTGTATTGCAACTTCTTTTCCATATCTCCAATTTTCTTGGCATCTTCAACTTCATAAATAGAATCATCGGATTTCTCGTATTCAGATACATCCCAACCCTCATTTGAATTTCTCATACCTATTTCGTTCTCCATATCCTGAACACAATCAGTTTGCAAGCCCTCCAAACCCTTCCCATAATTGGGTTCTAAAGCCTCCAAACCTTCCATACCCTCCTTAGTATTCATATGCTTCCCACCATCAACATCAAAATCATTAAACCCATCATTAGGATCCAAAGCATCATCAATATCATCACCTAAACTCCTACACTCAACATAAATATCAAGACATACATTTTCCATATCAACACAGTCATATATTCTGGTCTGATATTCATTCTCGTCTTTAAAGAAGATGAGGGTGTCTGTGCTCTTAACTTTAAAAGCAAATTTCACAAGATCATCACACCCCGGTTCAACATACGCATCAATTGATTCAGGAAAAGTCCACGAATACCAATCCCATTCTTCTAGAACATGAAGCTAACCACCTATGTACCTTGTTTCTCCCTCAAATTTTCCACCAAAATGCACTCTAACAGTGATTAGATCAGGGAAACTCATGCTGATGCGTCTCCAAACCCAAAAAAATAAAAAATAAAAAATTAATTAAATATTACTTAATGACTAATTATTCACTAATACGACAAAAGCGATTAAAAAAGTGAAAACTCATGTTATTCCATACCTTTGAACCTTGAAAAGTGAGGACCAATATGTCTGCTACGTGTCGCATAAAAGAATGACAAACAACACACTACAAAACAGATAAAAAAACACTATCAAACACTATAAAGAAAGTCGTTCCCACCTTTGAACAAAATGAAGAAAGTCTAGTCGTTCCATACCTTTGAAGCCGATGATCGATGTTGTACAAAATCGCCAGAATTTTAAGTCTGAAATCGAAGCTTGAATGATCGAACTCTGAAGGGATTGGAATATGCGCAATTAGAGATTGAAATCGCCAGGATGTTTCACAATTAGGGTTTATTAAAATAGATAATTCTTAATTCCAAGTTAATAAAAGTGAATTTTAATTTCCAGATGTATTTTCATTTATTAAGTGACATGGATTAAAAAAAGTGAATATAAAATGACATGGATTAAAAAAATAAATATAAATTACAATGTGGCATCCGGCGAGCCACGTCACGTTTCCGGTGACCGGAAAATAGATGCGGGGTATATTTGATAAAAACCTGATAGATTAGGGGTTTAGAGAATATTTTGATACGTTCATGGTATTTTTGATAAAACGGGTATAGTTCAGGAGTTTTCATGATATTTACCCAAAAATTTATATCAACCCTTCCAATTCCAAACTCCGTTTTTTTTTTTTTTTTTTCATTTTGTTTCTTATTGGAGTCCAATATTTAAGTAAAATAATACTCCCTCTGTCCCGCCCAAGATGCTACATATTCCTTTTTGGGCCGTCCCAACGAAGATGCTACATTTCTATATTTGGCAAAAATAAAGAATTTTAAACACTTAATTAACACTAATTAAGTATTTCTTTATTACCTTCTCTCTCATACTTTATCACTTTATTACCTTCTCTTTCTTACTTTATTACTTTCTCTCTCCTACTTTATCACTTTATTATTACACACTTAAAACATTAATCTACAACTCCTTAAATCCTGTGCCGAAAAGCAAATGTAGCGTCTTGGCCGGGACGGAGGGAGTACTATTATTTGTACACACTGTTTTTTTCTTGTTTTTTTACATGGTTCGTATACACTGTTTAGTAACCTTTCTAAGATGGGTAATTTTATTCACAGCCTCCATTTTACTCGATATAGCCCTTAATTTAAAATAATAATAAAAATAAATATAAATGTACTATTATATCCTTATAAGTTATAACCCCTAATTTCTTATAATGAATTAAACTCAAAAAATATGAAAGATATGTATATAAGTTATAACCCCTAATTTCTTATAATGAATTAAACTCAAAAAATATGAAAGATATGTATAGCCCCTCTGCTAATCACTAAAATTTGCAAAATATATATATTTGATGTGAGAAGGATCTTCATCTTCAAGAACCTTCATCTTCTTCACTCATCACCGGACATGAAAATGCTTCACCCATCCCCCAAATTCCAACCATTTCTATCAAATATTAATTTAACTCAACATCCAAAATTATCTATAAAACTTACGAGAATTGCATCAATGGCTCTGAAACTGTCGGTTGCCTCATACGACAACGCGTAGGTGAGAAGAACATTTAAGATCATTTTCTGTGCTATTCGTATGCCTCAGCAACACCAGGCAAAGCCAAGCAGGTGAAAGCATTATCCGGCAACTTGTTAAGAAAAAAAGCTTCGTATTCCATCTTCTTCACACTTCAAATTAAAAAGGAAAAAAGAATTATAGATATCAATAGTTTCGATTCAAAGTGGCTATCATATTCCATCTTCTTCACACTTCAAATTTAAAAAAAAAATGCAGGTAATAGTGGTTAACGGAGGGGCTATAAAGATCGATCATTTTTTTAGGGTTTAATTTATTATAAAAAAATTAGGGATTTTCAGAATATGATGGTACATTCTTATTTATTTATTTATTTATATTATTATAGATTTAAAATAAAGCTATAAGGGTATAATAGTACAATCATAATTATTTTTATTATTTTTTTAAATAAGGGGTTATAGTGAGAAAATTGGGGGCTATGTTTAAAATTACCCTTCTAAGATTTATAATGAAAAGATAAGCGTAGATTTTGTATTGATTCTTTTCTCCCTCTCTCGTGTGGGACTTCAACAATGTGACATTTTGGGCTTCATCCTATAGAAACTTACCGTCTTGCTAAATTAATTACATTGGGCCACGAACTCAGATATATCCAACAACAAAAGCCCAAATGTTATTGATAAACAATTCCTTATGAACATCACATAAATTGCTTCCCATAATCAGGTGATTATGAGCCTTAATTACTGCTCGAGTAAATTATCTCAATATGCCGAGTATCAAACAATTTACTAGTTTAGTGGCTCTAAAAAAAAAATGAAAAGCACGGCTAGTATCAATAATTACGTATAGAGTGTTTGGGCCTTGCTAATGAAAGAAATTGAATTAAAAATAAAAATTTAGTTCCGCCGCACAACTGTTTGTTCCGCACTTATTTCCGCCTCGAAATTCATATAAATGATCTCCATCAAATCAAATTTAATTTTCTTCTCAAAAAAATTCCCATTAACCCCGCCTACCAAAAACAAAATAAGCTTCTATTTCCTGGATGCATTTTCCCCCTTTTTGGCTCCAAAAGCATGATTACCGAAAACGAAAAATCAGCGTAGATGCTGATTAAGACATTCAATCAAGATCCGCAGCAATGCTATTGAAGATTCATCGCCACTCGACGTTTACGCGAATTCGAATCAGCTAAGGCTATGATACGTTACTTATCTCTGTCGCCGTACCGCGAGGGATCATTCCGATTTCTTTAGCGTTACGATCGCTTCTCTCGTCCAGAATTCTCAATTTCGCCGCATTTCGTAAAAATCTCGACGTCTCCTCATGCCGATAAGAAATGTCGATCCCGATTCTCCGGCGGCCGATCGCCCGTAATTTCTTGCTGCATTGTTTCAGAGGATTGTTTCTGCGAAAATTTCCATACCTATTTTTCCTGCCTAAATTCTGCATTGTCTTCCGGTCTATGGATAATTACTGTTTCTTCTGAAGATTTTTATTGGTGGTTGCTGCTGTTGATGACCGGAATGAGTTCAGGTGCGGGCTTGAGATCAGGCTCGGGCTCGGCCGTGCGGATGAGTTCGGGCTCGGGCTTGGGATCGCCGCATCCAATCCTAAGCGGAAGTGGGAATGTTGAAGCCCAAGGTATTTTGCCGTCACCAAGTTCTGCTCGTGTCAATGAGGCTCGTTACCGCGAGTTCGAATTTGTGGAGAAATGCACCAGAAGTCGATATGCTCGGGTAAATTTTGATCTAACAAGTTGTGCGTGTCTGTGTTTTTGTGTGTGATGAGGTGAAATGCGGCAAAAGTCGGCCCGTTTTTGTGCAATAACTCGCGAACTACATTGTAGTGGTAAAACCGTATTGTATACAATTATTAGCTCACACATTTCGCCAACTACGTTGCTTTTCTAGATAATAGTTGGACGCTTGCATTAACCACGAAGGGGCGTTAAGTTGATACTACATGATTGAGTATTTTATTTCTTATTATTAGGTTGTCCAATCCCGGGTCTTGTGATAGACCAAAGTTTCAATCCATCTTAGTAAACAATAGATTAGCTTATAGTATTATTTTTTTCCTATCTTGGCTAATCCTCAAAAGTAAACGTCTCTTTAAAGTAAACTCCCTCTGAATGTTTTTGCTACACTAGGCTAGTTGTTGTTATTGGTTGTTTATTTGGCTTTGACGGCTTGCGTTCATATTTCTGCAGTATGATGAAGTTTTGGGCAAGGGTGCATTCAAGACTGTGTATGTGTCAAAATTTTCGATTTTTTTCTTCAAGATTTTTTAGTTAGCATATGAGTATTAAAGAAACAATATTTGTGTTCCCTCACTTGTTTATTTCTGTAGATACAAGGCATTTGACCAACTTGATGGAATAGAAGTAGCTTGGAACCGAGTGAAAATAACTGACATGCTGCAGTCACCTGAAGATTTGGAAAAATTGTACTCTGAGGTTCATCTTCTTCGGCAGCTGAAGCATGTCAACATTATAAAGTTATACGATGCGTGGATTGATGACAAGAAGAAGACAATTAACATGATCACTGAGCTCTTCACATCTGGGAGCCTGAGACAGTGAGTTTGTTTCTATTTCTTTCTAAAGAGATTATGAGTGATTTATGCCAACAGTCCAGATATTTGTTATTAGATTCCGGAAGAGGCACAAAAGTGTCAACATGAAGGCAATCAAGAGTTGGGCAAGGCAGATTCTCCAAGGCTTAGACTACCTTCACAGCCAAAACCCACCTGTTATTCATAGGGATTTGAAATGTGACAATATATTTGTCAATGGAAACCAAGGAGAAGTTAAGATAGGGGATCTTGGGCTGGCAACCATCATGCAACAGCCTAAGGCTAAAAGCGTCATTGGTTAGTTTATGTATATATATATAGCTTTCTGAATTCAAACATTCTCAGACGGGAATTATTCTTGAGAAGAGTGCTCAACTAGTTTGTTGTTTTATTAGGAACACCGGAGTTTATGGCTCCGGAGCTGTATGAAGAAGAATATAATGAACTAGTCGACATATATTCCTTTGGAATGTGCTTGTTGGAAATGGTCAGTATGGAATATCCTTACTCAGAATGCAGGAATCCAGCTCAAATATTTAAGAAGGTCACATCTGTAAGTTGCCCTACCTTCACTTTGAATTTTTGTTCGTGATGTTATGTGGTGTCATTCTATAGCACGTGCATTTTGTAGGGTATCTTACCTGCTGCTCTCGGAAAAGTGACTTCTCCAGAGGTGAAAGAATTCATTCAAAAATGCCTGGTTCCGGCTCCTCAGAGGTTGTCTGCCAAGGAGCTGCTCAAGGATCCGTTCCTTCAAGTCGAGCAGTTTGGAGAATCCATTCGTGATTCATTGACTATACCTGATATGATTCCCAGATCTTTTATTCCATTGAACTACGGACCTCATTTCATGGATATAGACCCTGAATATGTCTCTGTAGAGTCGAATAATGGAACTCCTCCTACCTCCGTGCTGGAATTTAAACGGACTCATCATAACAACGAGTTCAGATTGAGGGGAAACAAGAATGATGACAACTCAATCTCACTGACCTTGCGAATTGCTGATAAGGGAGGTAAGCATAGAAGCAGAGTTTGATTGCTAAGGAACTAGCTTTTGAGTGATCATCATCTCTTTCTTGTTCAAATTGCAGGCCGAGTGAGAAACATACACTTCCAATTCTACCTTGACACAGACACTGCCCTTGCCGTTGCAGCTGAGATGGTCGAGCAGCTAGATTTAGCCGATCATGATGTAGCCTTCATTGCTGAGTTCATTGATTACTTGATATCGAGAATGTTGCCCGACTGGAAGCCTTCGTCTGATTACTCTGCCAGCCGCGATAAAAGTGGGAGCGGCCTAACCTTTGTGTCGGACCAGTGGGAGGCGCCGTTGGGTGAATCGATGAGCAAGCAAGGAAACAATAATGCCTCCATTGATCGTCAGATTTGTTTCCCAACAGCTCGCAACTTGTACGGCCACCCCAATCATGGGTTGTTCACATCTCCATATTTTACGATTACAGGAAACAAATCATCACTGGGGTCAGCGACATCTGAGATCATGGGAGATTATTCCTCATTGAAGAATGAAACGTCTAGTGGCGCAGCCTCTGAGATGGAGTTCAGAGATCAGCACTACGACGAATGCCGGACAAACGAGACAGCGAGTGTTTTCAGCACAGGATGGCCGTCGATGGACCGTTTGACGGACAACTCGGATTCGAGTTACTCCGATCAGAAAGTTTCAAAGACTGGGAGCTTTACGAGCTGTTGTTCGACGTTGAATCTGCTCGAGAGGGACCCAGATGGCGATCTCAAGTTGGAACTCGATGCGATCGAGGCGCAGTATCAGCAATGGCTTCAAGAACTCGCTAGGATGAGGCAGGAGGCGATAGAGGCCGCCAAGAGACGATGGATGGTGAAAAAGAAAGATGTTCATTGATGGACACCTCGTTTGCTTGCTTCTTAGTTCAAAAAAAGTAGTTTGTTTTCTTGTTTGAGTTCCGTGTTGGGTTGTTGTCACTGTGTATTCTGAAACATCCTTGATTGGATGTGGCTTGCTTCCTACTACGGATTTTACCCCTTCGACCCCTCTAGTTTTTCAAGGAGGGGCGAAGATTGATTATACTGTTACATAAGTTTTTATAGCAACCTGTAAAAAGACATTCATAGTTTTTTCATTTTTTAGTAATATGGATTGGATAGGTTGCCACTTACCACTGGGATGGATGACACAAGTCTCTTTGGCCTTTGCCCTGTGCTAAATTTATAACAGATAATAATTTTTTTTCAGATCAATTCTGGCTTGATCGTATGAGACAGGTGCAAAATGACACTAGCACTTACACTAAGGAGGGTATATTCGTTGTGGAATTTGATGAATTTCTATGGATTTTAAAAGTCTGGGTGTATTCGTTCAAGACTTTTAAAAGTCTGCAGAAATCTGGGTGTATTCGTTCAAGACTTTTAAAAGTCTATATAAATCTGGGTGTATTCGTTCAAGACTTTTTAAAATCCATACAAATCTACGTGTATCCGTTATTCCATTGACTTAAAATTCGGAATGACTTTCATGGATTTCATCCAAAAAATACACACGACGAAATCCGGCCAAAAACCACGAGAATTGAAATCCATGAAGTTTTAAGCGAGCGCTGAGTTCCAGCGCCCGCGGCCAAGAAGCCAGCGAGCGCTGGAACTCAGCAATCGTTGAGAGTGTCCAGCAAGCGCTGGGTGTGTGCGGGCGCTGGGTTCCCAGCGGCCGCTGGGTTGCCGCGTTCGCTGGGCCCAGGCAGCCCAGCCACCCACGCTTTTTAAATACAGTTCTTCGATTTTTTTTTTCCTCATTCCACAGAAGCCTACTCCAAAAATATACCACAGAAGCAGACTTTGGTTTTTCAGCGCTCGCTGGAACTCAGCGGTCCAGCGGTTGCTGGGACTCCGCGGGCGCTGGGTCTCTTCTAGCGGGTGCTGGTTCTCCGCGGGCGCTGGTTTCATGGAATTCACTTCCAAAATTATCCCGTAAAGTCTTCGAAGATCAGTGAAAATCGGGGTGAAATCCAACCATGAATTCTTTGAAAGTCGTCTGGAATCTATGTGAATTCTATGGAATTTAAATTCCATGGACTTTTTAAAGTCTGTGGAAATCCACAACGAATACACCTCCCTAAATGACACTAATACTAATACTATCATGTTATCGAAATGACACTGTACACCCGGGTGCACAGGATAATTTGTGTGATCGTATTGTATATGCAGTTATGCATACATTGTAAATTAATATGAGAAATGTGCAAAGGATAAATTCATGAACCACTAATCTTGAGGTGAGGAAAAATAGCACGAGCACTTGTTTGTTCAATTTTGCAAGAGAAACTTTGAATTAAATAAGCTAAAGAATGAGAAGGAACTGAAACAACCTAAAAGTATACAAATTTCCAAGCCGCGCTTCTCAACGAAATCGAAAAAGCTTGAGCATAACCAGGTAGCCTCTCATCAGCAGCACGTATACAAGGGTCAGTCGGCGCATGAAGACTTAGCCCTCTCTCCAAGTGAATTCGCACTTTCTGCATTCATAGAATATTGTCATCGGTTCATCTGCTGATCTAGTCTGCAATTGAATGAATCCGGCTTTATCATGACCGCATACGGGGCAGCTCTCTGCACGAGAATAACAAGGTCAGCATGAATGTTTGTTATAAAGGTGGTCAAATGTTGCTATGCTAGCTGTTGATGAGGACCGCGTGCCCCATCTCACAAGCTATTTCACATGCAAGAACAACATCTAGGAGGAACCTAAAAAAATTTCATCTCATGGCACTAGATTGTCAAGAAATCTTATCCGTGCAACTCGTATGATTTCGTGATTTTTGGACCATAGCAGTTAAAAGTTATTGACAGAACAAGAATACACCTAAACCTAGAGTAACTATAGCATAACCACTGTGCTTTCATTTTAAGTTGTCACCAAGGCACAAACAAGACACAAGTATAACAGCAACACTTTGTTATCCTTGAAAATAAGTGCAAAATGAAACATGGATTTACCAATTAGAATCAAACTTCTTAAAAGGAGCAGAGTAAAATGAAATAAACCTTTAGTTTCCTGGAAGTTCTTGCGGTCTTCTTTAGTGAAAATAGGATCTATCGCCTTCTTAACCAAACGCACATGTCTCTTTATCTTAACCTGTTAAAGAACATGCTTTATGCATACATATCAATAACTCTTAAGTAGTGATAAATCACACTGACTTATGCAAGAACTCAAGTTAGTCACCTGAGCCTCTATGTTGCATACATAAGGGCACGTCGGACAGGTAAATCGGGCAGCGTGCCCCATGTGTGGCAACTGATAGAGCAGCATATTCCCGCAAGTTGGGCAGAACTCCATTTAGGCACAGCTCAGACAGCCTGTTGCACTGTACCAAATGGTCAAAACAAGGCAAAATGAAATCATACCAAAATGACTACTTACAATAAACACGATGCAAATTATCTTATATCCATATTCCATGGAGAAACGTTGTTGCCAGAATCTGAAGAAAACTGTTATCTACGAATGATCTCCAATTTGTTGATCCATATTTCTAAAAAATTTCAAAACTTAACATAAATGATCAAAATTATCAACTCAAATTACATCATGGAGACAAAATGATCCAAAATCCAACCCCAGATTACAATAATTTCAAATCCTTTTTTATCAGAAAAGTGCAATAACCATCGGTGAATTCACAGATAAAGATAGTAAAGATTTAGACTAAGCATTGAAAGCTAATGTATGAACAGCTCAATATAAAATGGTGAAAATCGGAGAATAATGACAAATCAACAACCGAAGTTGAAGGCCATGGACTTCATTGAAAAATATTCATAAAGTAAGCAGACAATCAGGCAAGAAATAGAATCTAATTATCTAAAACAAATCAAACATTAAATTTTCCATCAATAAACACTTCGAAATTTAGTCATTGCTTACACATTGGAAGAGATAATCAGTACACCAATGGCGGGAGAGTGAGGTTTTTACAGAAAAATTGGACCAAAAAACCTTAAACTCTTCTTCAGAGTGGTACGCTAATTATTAACAATAACTTGTCACAAAGAGCCAATTGTTTCTTACTTGTTTAGAATCTCAATCTGGGTGAGGTGTCATTCAGGCTTCGGTCTCAAACCAAACTGAAATCAAAATCCAAACCGAACCGATGAAACATATTTTTTTCTTAATTTCAGCATCATGATACAAAATCTTCAAGTAAGTACGCACAACCATCATATATTTTTCTTAGTTCCTCTACAAGCTTAAAGAAAAAGGAAGATGACAAGAATAAATAGACCCTAAAATCGTTGCCAGTATTAACACAATCCATGAGAGAGCACAAAGAACTCACCAAAAGTAGGACCCGCGCGGCTGCAGGGACGAAGGCGATCCAGTGAGCCAGAGCAGCCGGATCCCGGAGGTTGGAGGCTTCGACGGGGGAAGGGTTTCAGTTTTTAGTTCTAATCTAAGTATTTAATTCAGTAACATATTGGATGGGTCATATAAACTTGAATAGGTAAATATTTTTTTTTAGGGAAGGTAAATATTTTCGAGTTATCTATGTATTCGATTTTTTTTTTTTTAATCAGAAAAAGAAATATATTAAGAACACAATTAGAGTACAACGGGTATTTCATCCCTTACAAAAAGGTCACTTCAGTGCTAAAAACACCTACATAACAGTTCGCAAAAATTACCAAACTTACAACTCCAAACACGATCTCGAATCAGACATCCAACGAGCACTAGAAGCATCAAACAAGTTCTGATCCTTTAAAAAAATCCAAGACAAAACTCTAATCTTGATCTCATCAACCACCTTGGCGAGTTATCTATGTATTTGACATCTCAGATTATTAATTAAGAAGGCCTGAAATAAAATAATTTCTCATTTCACAATTTTCTCTTTGAAAAACAATCTCATCGCATCCATAAGGTAAATTAATCTTATCGATACAATAACCATTCAATATTTTCTTTATATTACTTATCTTATTTTTATTAATCAAACTTTTATTTTTATTAATCAAACTGTTTAAATATCAAACAATTACTTATATTATAATTAGTATGTCCGACCATGAGATACACGATAAGCATCAAAATTAAGCGGCGTGTTTAAGTAAATAAATATAAATATTAAACAGAATCAAAACAAATGCAAATCTATCTATCTATCTATATATATAAAAGCTGAGTACATCACAATTTTGGTCATTTTCACACCAAAAGAGATCCACTATTGTCCATCAATATTTCTCTTTATTAATTGTGCAATGGGAAAATTTTAAGTTGTAATTTCCTCTCTCTCTAAGCTGAATACATCACATCAGCGATATTTTCCCGTCGATAAAGTCTGTTTTTATCCAACCTTTTTATTCAATGTGTAATCAACAAAACCAATGAATATATAACCAATCATTTAAACATCGTATTATACACCTATTTTTCGCCGGATTAGTGCAAACCCAGGTTGTAATAGGTTGCAAGCATGTGTGCCCAGGGGCGATTTTGAAGGGTGCGCGGGGTGGTCGACTGCACAGGGGCCTGAAAATATATAGATCCATATATATTATATATATAATACATAAAGCCTAATAAATTATTGAATTACTTAATGCAGCGCAGTGGTGAAGTGCCATCGCTTAAACTTTGTTCACCCGAGTTTGATTCTTCTTAGAAGCAAAAGTGGCGATTTTTTGCGATTTTTTTTGTTGTTTATTTTAAAGGTAGAACAGATTCACCCGATCCGTAGGCAAATCTGGCATAAATAGAGATTATAACAAATTAACAATACTTTTGTTGAAGCCCAACTAGTTCTTTCAAAATTATTAACGTTAATATACTATCAAGTACTACCAATATATATAAGCTAGATACATAAAGATTATAACAAATTAACAATACAAACTCTCTTCAGTTCAAGCAGACGACATTCACTCTCTTCTTTTTCAAAAAAATTCTTTCATCTTCTTTTTTATTTTCAGTGATTTTTCAAGTCTTGAGATTAAAATAAGGTAATTTCTTTGAAACTTTCAATTATATTTTATACATTTCAGTTTTTATATTTTATTTCAATTTTTTATTTTTATTAATTGTTATTATTAATTTTAACTGATAGAATTATAATTTTGTATTTAGGTTTGTGTGTTAATCGTGGACATACTACGTTCATCGTATTCATATATAATATATTTTTTCTCAACTATAAATAAAGGGCCCAAATTTAACAATTCACACAGGACCCACGTTTAGCTAGCCCCGCCCCTGTGTGTGCCCTCCACGTTTTGTCTCTCTATAAATATGATGGAAACTCACACTTTCTAATCGGAGCATCTCAAATTTACCAACAATCAATTCTGCTAAAATAAAAGATTAAAAAGGAACTGAATAAAGAGATGAAAATGAAGGAAACATTTTGCTAGCAAGAAGTAAGAATAAAAGAATAAGAAGTGGATTCTCAGAGGAAAAAAGAAAAAGAGAGAGACAAAGGAAGAAGCAGAGTTAAGATAAGAAATAAAACAAAAAATTAGAGAAAAGATGAAGAAGCGACACTAATTTAGAAATGAAATTAGGGTTGCTTAAGTTGTACATTTTAATAATGTTTTTTTGTCATCAACAACTTCAACAAATGATCTTATATTCTCATATATCTTATTATTATCCATGAATTAAAGTAATGAACATAAATGATCTCATATTCTCATATATCTTTATTGAAGTATAATCCACGTGTCAATTTAGATAGCTCAGCATAGTTAGAATAGTTAGCTCTTTCTGTTAAAAGAGCCGTTGAGAAGTTACTTGTAACTGCTTCTGTTTGTATCTATTTTATATCTATAGGTTGTTAGCTTAACAGAGATATATATAGTGGAAATATATAAAACTACCCAAGTATCTCGAGTTCAATTTACCCCATACCCACTTTTTGTAATACATTTACCCCATGACCATTCACATTATAAAATATTAAAAAGTACACTGCGGACCTAATGGCTTAAACTTTGTGCGTACTTTTGTGTGTGTGTCAGAATTGGAAGTTGTGTAAATTGACCAAATTGAATGAAGTATGAGATGGGTAGGTAAGCTTGTTTTATTATGTCTTGACCCCATTTTTTCACGCATTTCTCTGCGCAAGCTTCTCTCTTCACGCATTTCTTCTCTCTATTTGCGGAAGATAGGTTTATTTCTCTGCGCAACATTTGAAAAGTTTGATTTCTCTGCGGCGCCGGAGAAAATGGAAGCACCGGGAGAGGTGAGGTGTTTTTTTGTTGTATTAATTTCTTAATTTTTGTTGAAAAATCTACGACTCAGTCTTTCTCAAATTCTCAATTTTTTTCAGTCTGCCCAATTGATTTCATTGCTCGTTGATTATGTTTATTTTCAGGTTTTGCATTTTTTTCTTGTGTTGTAGGCGTGTGTTATTGGAGTTGTAGTGATGCTCAATTTTTTCCAATTTTTTCTTCAGATCTAAGACAAGACAATGGATACAATTAATATTTTGATGAAATAATTTAGTGAAATAATTTAGTCAAATAATTATTGCTAGGCGTATAAAAATAATTATTTTGTGAAATAATGATTACATATTTAATATTATTTGAGCAAAAAACAATGGATATAATGAATTTAGTGCATAATTGCGCATACTATGTAATTTGCGCAGAGTTACTATGCGCATTGTGAATTGCACATAGTGTATTGCGCATACCATGTAATTTGCGCATAGTTACATTGCGGATTGTGAATAGTTCAATTGCGCATAGTTAAGAAGAGGCCCAAGAAGTAAATTGTGCATAGTTAAATTACAGTGCGCATACTATGTAAATTGTGCATAGTTACATTGCGCATACTATGTAAATTGCGCATAGTTGTAGTGATGCTCAATTTTTTCCAATTTTTTCTTCAGATCTAAGACAAGACAATGGATACAATTAATATTTTGATGAAATAATTTAGTGAAATAATTTAGTGAAATAATTATTGCTAGGCGTATAAAAATAATTATTTTGTGAAATAATGATTACATATTTAATATTATTTGAGCAAAAAACAATGGATATAATGAATTTAGTGCATAATTGCGCATACTATGTAATTTGCGCAGAGTTACTATGCGCATTGTGAATTGCGAATAGTGTATTGCGCATACCATGTAATTTGCGCATACTATGTAAATTGCGCATAGTTACATTGCGCATACTATGTAAATTGCGCATAGTTACATTGCGCATACCATGTTAAATTGCGCATAGTTACATTGTATAATTTTAATTGTTTGCGCCAATTAATTGTGTTTGCAATAGTTTGCAAAAATTAGTGATTCCTCTTGCTCTGTTGAGACCGACTACTATCAATGTAACATCGGATGTGGGCACTTCTTACAAAATCAAGTATTTAGAAAAGGTTAATAAGGTTTTAAAGCAAAAAGGTGGTCAAGAATTATTAGATAGATTTTTAAATGGTTGCTTTGGATATTTGTTGGGTTGGAATCCTGGTCCCAAATGTGCAATGGCCGTGCATCACGTAGTTTCTCGTCAAATTAAGTCAGATATGGATGGTCTATATTTTTTGTTGAATAATACTAGGGTGCATTTTTCTAGGAGGGATTATGCTTTGGTGACTGGTCTTAAATTCGGTGATTTTAATTTTGATATGTCACGTACTCATGATTTGAGTGAAGTAGAAGTATTTACGAGATTTAGTGGTGGTCAGACGCATGTGAAATTTTCTTTTATCGTTGATCTGTTTGATAATTTTAATATTGATGATGAGGATGGTAGTTTATACTTGAGGATTGCCTACATTATAGTCCTATATGGAATACTGGTAGGTTACGAGACCGATAAAACAATTGAAAATTGGGTTTGGGCGTTAGTGGATGATCTTGATGCATTTAACCAATTTCCTTGGGGGGAGTATACTTATAATGTGTTGTGTCATTACACTACAAAGTGCATGCCCAAAAAAAATTATAAATTCTATGGACCTGTTTGGGCGTTGCACGTGTGGTCGCTTGAGATCATGCCCGACTTTGGTAATGTGGTTGGCAAGTGTGTTGCTGAGTTTGCTCACCCTCGATGTTTGAAGTGGAAGTTTCGGAGTAGACCGGCTATGAAGGATGATTTACAGTCCTTTTTCGAGAAAGAGGTACTAAGTGCTTATTCTATAATTATTTATTTTATATGTGAGTTGTTATATTAAATTGGTTTAATTGGTTACATTGATAATGAGGTTCTTTTAATTGGTTTAATTAAAAGAAAATGACATTATAATGTTATTAATTTGTGAGTTGTTTTAATGATTTGTTGGGCATTATAAATGTTTTTAATAATGTGCATGTTTCATATAATGGAAGTGCGCATTGTTTTATAGTTTGGTTAATTTTAAAGTGTATGCGCATACTCTATCTATTTTAAAATATTTTATTAAGTATTAATCTAAGTTATTTCTATTTAAATTGAATGCGCATAGTTTAAACGTTTATAATCATTTTAAAATATTAAAATGTGCATAGTTTATCATGCGCATTGTTTATTAATCATAAAATATTTCCATTCAAATGCGCATAGCTATTTCTAAGCTATTTCCATTCAAATGCGCATAGTTAGATTAATAAATATTTAAATGTTTATAATCATTTTATATCTAAGTATAAATATTTTAATAAATATTTATCTAAGCTTTTCTTTGTTTTAAAATGTTTTTAATCATTTTATATGTAAGGATAAATATTTTTAATAAGCATTAATCTAAGATATTTATTCTATGTTCGCATTTTACTTTTAATCTAATGGAATATCTCTAAGTATAAATATTTTAATGGAATCTAATGCCATGTTGCGCATTTTACTTAACTTTCTTATAATTATATGTTGCTCATTTTGTTTGTTTGATTTATTGGGCATTTTTTTTGAAAGAGGTACTTTCTTCCATTTAATTGCTGAAATGTGGCGCCATAAGTAATTAACATAATGCAATCATATATTGCATAATTAATGTATTTTTATAATTGGGCATTTATGTAGGAGCAAGAGAGATTGTAGTTGGTCCCATATGAATTTGAAGTCACCACTATGTACTACTTGTCTACCGTTGGAATATATATGGGGGCACAGTATAACGAAGGCCAGAATCAGGATTTTCAGGACATCCCTATCCAAGGTGAAGAGCCAGAACAAGAATATGAAGTGCCATTGCATGACACCATTGTACAGGAGGAAGAAGTGTCTCTGCATGATATACCTATTCATGCGCATGATTTGCCCGCGACAGGGATGGATAGACGGGCGCGGAGTTCATCCTCCCGCGGAGGGGGTTCTCGTGGACGAGCTAGGGAAAAGCGTGTTAGGCCACCTACTACATCTTCATCCTCTAGTAGCGGCGATCATAGTAACCGACCTGTAGACCGTGCCTATCTAGATGCCACTGTGAGGAGGATGGAAGAGGCACATGAAGAGAGATTGAAGCGGCACAGCGAATCTATAGAGGCACGGGTGAAGAGGACTTTGAAGGAGTTTTTAGTGGAACTGAAGGGATTTTTAAGTTGTAAGAGTGTTCAAGCTAGGGATGTACATTCCCCTGCTCCTCGACCTACACCGGCATCCGAGACAAGACATTTTGATGATATACGAGACGAGGGTGCCGAGGAAGGCGATGTTCCTCGTGATGATAATGTGACACAATCGCCATATGTTCCACAGTTTACTCAGTTTGAGTGTGGGAGCACATCTTTTTTGGGCACTGATGCCGAGATCCCTCGTTTCTCCAACCCAATTGATCAAATGAGAGCATGTCTTGATTACATGGGAGAGGTACAAACTTAATTATAATTTAGAAATCCTTTTTTTTTATTTTAATTTCTTATTTCCATTTTGTTGGTATTTGAATTGGAGATGGTTAGTTTTGGAGAGCCCTCCCAACGCATTGAGGCGCCGGTATTGCCCCGTAGAAGTACACGTCAGAGATTCCCATCTCAACAGTTGGAGTCCCCGTATGCTGCATCTGGAGAACCCAGACTAGTTTCAACAAAGGAGTTGGATAACTTCAGGTCCTTCCTTAATGGAAACGATTCTGGGGCAACCGTGCTGGAAAGTAACCATAAGCTATCCAAGAATTGGTTCAAGAGCATACTGAAGCCCGATGCTTCTCTTCATCAGGATGTTAGTTGCTTGACTTTTGTTTTTAAATTTCTAATTATTTATGCAAATTTATGAACTGTATTGTATCTTGTAGGTTTTGGAGTTGTTCATATTGAGCTTGCAATCCAAGTTGATGCATCGGGTTTCTCTTCTCCCATTTGTTAAACCCGATAACACGATGATATCCTCTTTTGATTTATATGTAAGTACTTTTATTTGTCTTTAATATTGTGCGCATGTACTTTGCCCTTGCATAAATATGAAATTATTTTCCGAAATTGACATTTGTTTTATGAACAGCGAGTTTGTGAGCAATATTGGGGTCGTTGCTTCTTTAGTACAAGGTTGAACCATGCTATTCCTGGTTCATACGAATCATTTCATGATTGGGTTGTCCCACAATCCATCATATCCATGATTCAAGGAGTGAACGGTTCATCAACGGCTCAAAATTGGTTTGGTGCCACTCAGGTACAATATTTCCATAATGGTCATTGTAGCTCTAAAACTAATTGAATTATATGCGTAGTAATTTTATATGCGCAATAGTTTTAAGTCTATAATTATATGCGCAATAGTTATAAGTCTATAATTATAATTATTAAAACTAATTTTATATGCGCAATAGTTATATGCGCATTAATTTTTATATGCGCAATAGTTATATGCGCATTAATTTTACTATAATTTTAACTAATTTTATATGCGTATAAGTCTATAATTTTATATGCGCATTAAATTTTTAATTAAAATACTAATTTTATATGCGCATAGTTACTGCGGAAATCAATAGTTATATGCGCATAGTTATATGCGCAATAGTTATATGCGCATAGTTATATGCGCAATAGTTATATGCTAATTTTATATCTCAATCTTAACTTCCAATTATTAAAACAATGCGCATTCAAATTGCAAACACTACGGAAATCAAAAAATTACAACGCATAGTAATACAAACAATGCTCAAATTAAGTATAACTCAACTATGCGCTCCAATATTAACTCTGCGCATATTAGTTGCGCAGAGTTTGGACTATGCGCAATGAATAACTAACGGAATCACTCAGTACGTCGACATCCACACTGCAAATCATTTTCCCAATCATTACGCACAGCTTTTTCAGGGTAAGAAATATTAAATTAATACAATGGGTATGGGGTAAATCATTTTCAAAAAGTGGGTATATGGGAAATGTAATTTGTAAAAGGTGGGTATTTTAGATTTCCTCCCATATATATATATATATATATATATATGTATAGATTAGCTTCATTGTTGTAATTCAGTTTTCACATTATGAAATAAAATCAGAAATTTTCTCTCATTCTTCTGGTTCAGTTTATATCAACAATCTTATTATTATCCATGAATTAAAGCAATGAACATAAAGTATTTTGTTTGTGAAGAAGAATCACAGTAGATGCGACATCTTTTTTTTTTTTTGGCTTTATGTTGTTACCTATTGAATAGAGACCACTGCTACTGCTTCAGACGCAGGCGCCAAGGACAGAGGAGGCTAAGCGGGTCGGAGCGACGGGGAAGACTGGGCGGGTCAACGAGACCGGCGGCGCAGAAAGAAGAGAGGAGATGAGGGAGACGAGGGGTTGGGAAAACCGGCGAGGGCGGGGGCACCGAGAGGCCGGAGACGAGAGAGAGAGTATGTATGAGAGAGATAGAGAACAGCTGTGTCGCAGAGAGAGAGATGAAAGTGAGAAGAGAGACAAAAGAAAATACTCCCTTCGTCCGCCAAGATTATGTAAAATTGCTTGGGCACAAGATTTAATAAAATTTGTGATGATTTTGATGTAGTGAAAAAAGGGTCCCACCACTTTATGAGATGTGTGGTTGAGATTGAATTTGAGGTGGATTTTTCGTAATAACGAGTGTTAATATTAAAAATGATGGTGGGATCATTGCCTTAAAAGAAAAGTGATATAATTTTGGCGGACGTCCGATATAGTAATTTTTACATAATCTTGGCGGACGGATGGAGTAAAATTTTAAAAGCGGTGCGTTAGAGCACTCCCAGCAGAAATCTCAAAATTATGCTCCTATATTCCTCCATAAAGCTTCCCTATTTAATTTTAGGATCTCGATTTTATAAATGTATGCACCAAATCTTCTATTTTCTACATAAAAATAATAATTATGTGTGGGCCCTACTAATTATAAGCTTAAAATAAATTTAGGGTGAGTGTAAATTTAATATTGAATTTAGGTAGGTGTAAAATTTTTAGTGGGCCCCATCCAATTTAGGGGATCTGCTGGATGCATTTTTTATCTCATTTTCAATTGTTTTAACCTAAATTTAGAGTTAGTGATGCATTTAGGTGATTTGCTGGGTGTGCTCTTAGTGCTCTTAATTTCTTTCATTTTAGCTTGGGCTTTTAATTTGTTTAGTTTTATTAATGGCTCAAAATTGTTATAATTTGTGGGCTATACAATATTTTTATTAAGAGTAATTTTAAACACATCCCCCAATTTTCTCACTATAACCCCCTATTAAAAATAATTATAATTTTAATATTATACCCTTATAGCTTATTTAAAATTTGTAATAAATTAAAGTTTATAAAAATTAATTTGACTGAAGAATAATGCGTACAATCTCTTAACAGATAAATCACGTATAGCTCCATCCTGATTCTAATATTAAAAATACTTATAAATAACCTTAATAACTCCATCAGTATAGCCCCCAATTCAAAATTTTAGTCAAACACATCAGAGAATAGATGCAGAGAACAAAACCACTAGGTCCACCACCCATCTACCAAATTATGTTTGTGGATTTAAATCATTATTTTGAATTATATATTCTCTAATCAATATTAAATTCATTTCTAATTTGAGTATCTACCTAATTAAGCATAAAAAATAAACAAAAGAAATAAAACCCTACCTCTCATTCCAATAACCCAGCTGCCGCAACCACCCATCTACCAAATTATGTTTGTGGATTTGAGATAATTTCTTTTGAGTTTTGATATTTTGTAGTGTTTGGAGACTTCTTATTATTTTCGTTATTTTAGTTGTATTTATATGTTAATATTTGGCTATTAGCATGTTTAATAAAGTAGAATATTTACGATAAATTTGTTTAGTTTTTGGCCCATTTTGGCCCTACCCGCCCAATGGCCCGTGTAGGCTGGGCTTCAATTTCTGCGGCCCGCCGAATTTTTGGGCCGGCCCGACCCAGCCCAAAAAATTGCCTAGGCCCGCTGAGCTGGGCCAGGCTGGGTCGGCCCGCTAGGTTTGACAGCCCTAATTACAATAGATTATGAATTTGAAACATATCGACTTAATAAACCCGGAGATTGAGAATTGAATGGGAGTTTATCAATCCTTTGTGCTTTTGGGAGTTATAGGTTAGGGACGGTAACTATGACCCGTAATCTACCGTTTTAGTCGTCCGGGAGGGAGTTAGAACTAGTTGGGAGATCACTCTAGATAAATAGGTAATATCAAGATTAGGGGTGGCACGGTACGGTATACCTTATTAAATCGACCATACCTTATACCTTACCTTTACCTCCGGTATGCAGAAAATTCATACCTTTACCTTACCTTTACCTACGGTATACCTTAGTTCGGTATACCTTAAGTACGGTATGGAGAATATACAAATCCTTTACCGTACCTTTATTTCGGTATACCTTACCGAATTTCGGTATACCGTACTTTCACGGTATACCGCACTTTAACGGTATACCAAAATAATCGGTATTATCAAAATCGAAAAAATTCAATTGGTATACCGTACTTTATATTCGCATACTTGTATGCATTCATGTAATATATAATAAATTATATAAATGTTATAAGTTACATATAATTTATATGTTAGAAGTAATATTATTTATAATATAATACTAATATTATAACTATGCTATTATATATGTAACTATTATAAGTTAGATGTATAATTTATTGTAAAACAATAATTTTAGTTATATATTATAACTATACTATAATATCAAAATAAATAATTTTATTTTATTGTATAACTTATACTATATACTATATTTTATTTGTTTTTGTATCATTTGATGATATTTATAAATTTATAAGTTATATAGTATATACTATATACTATACAGATGTTATAAGTTATATGAGATTTATGATGATAATAAGGCTTGTATTAAAGGAAAAGAAAAAGAGTACAAAACATCCAAGAAAGCGCAAAAGAGAGCAAACAAAAAACCGAGCCTCATTAAAACCTTCTAAGAGGAAGAGACCTTAGAAGGAAAAAGAGTACTCGTGAAAGACTCACATCCGGTTCAGGAGCGGGAAGAGACAACTTCAGGAGTTCCGGCCTAACCATCACCCCTAAGAAGCTCGGCTCAAGAAAACCGGAAGAAGAAGAACCAAGAAAGAAAACAGGAGACCAACAACAAAAGAAAACAACCCAACCAAAGCCCAAGGGAACCAACGAACCTGCTTATATAACCATACGGATATGACTATGCGTCGACATATCCCTTGCAACCGCAATCCGAATCTCCTCAATCGCAAAAGGC
Organism: Salvia miltiorrhiza; assembly: GCF_028751815.1. Taxonomy (NCBI): domain Eukaryota; kingdom Viridiplantae; phylum Streptophyta; class Magnoliopsida; order Lamiales; family Lamiaceae; genus Salvia; species Salvia miltiorrhiza. Next base: position 26,518,228 of record NC_080394.1, on the reverse strand, counting down.
CACCAGCCTTCCTGCCGATCATCATTGGCCATAATATCTGCCGGTTGATTACCCTCACGGTAAATATGCGAGACCATCAAAGAAAAATCCCGAAGCAGGCGAAGAGTATGATGCCAAAACGCCCTAAATCTCCAAGGAACATCACTCGAGCGAGAGTACAAAAGGTGAACCACATACATAGAGTCAGCCTCAACCCACAAATGCCGCCAGCCTCGGGTATGAGCAATGTGAATAGCATAGATCACAGCCAACAATTCCGCCTCGAAAGCAAAGCCTTTGCCGCCTTTAAAATGAAAACAACCTCGGACATGAGACCACTTGTCTCGAAAAACCCCACCCGCAGCAATAACTCCAGGAGCTCCCGCCGCCGAGCCATCTGTATTAACTTTAATCCATTGACCAACGGGAGGCCACCAGTGAACCTCCACCATAGAGGGGGGAGGAGCAGCACGGCTCCTCACCCCAATCGCACGAGTGATCGAATAGTCAGCCCAAGAATTAGAAATATTACCCAACTTCCGGAAAACCCCATCAATCTCCATAAAGTAAGCCTTGACAAAGGCCAAAACCGCACGTCTATCAAAGCACAAATCCTCAAAAATAAGCGCATTGCGTCCCGACCAGATACGCCACATCAGAGTGATAATTCCCGCCTTCCAAAAAGAACCAATTTGGGAACTCCAAGAGAGATTCCAAGCCAGAACTAAGAAGGAATGAATATCCATGCACCCCAAGAGATTCTCTTTACCAAACCAACCTAAAAAATCAGTCCAAAGAGGGCGAACACACGAGCACTCCCAAAGCACATGCGAAATCGTCTCACTATCTCGGAGACACAAAGAACAAGCATTGGGCGCAATTAAACCTTGCCGGATCAGAACATCAATAGTAGGCAAGCGCCCATGGAGGACACGCCAACAGAGAATAGATCTTCTCATCGGAATAAAGTCCTCCCAGATCCATTTGCCCCAGCTAACAGCAGGAAAACGATGGCAAATATTAGAAAAGGCCAAAGAGGCCGAAACCTCACCCTTAACCGACTGTTTCCAATATCTCGTATCCCTCTGGCCGCCCATCGGAATACGCAGAATATCATCCACAATATCAGGATAACGAGAAACAAAGGATGTAGTGAAATGCCAAACACCATCATAAAAATAATCACTAACCGAGAAGCTCAGAAAATCATGCATATATATCGGAATTTTAAGTTTATCCACAAGCTTGTACCCAAGCCAATCATCCCGCCAAAAGTAAGTATGCTCACCACGGTCAATACAAACATAAGAATCATCTACCAACTGATTGACTTCTTCTTTCATCCCAATCCAAACAGAAGAGTTCGACACCGAATCCTTTGCAACCCCAAAATTGTTTAGATATCTCGATCTCAGAATTGAATGCGCCCAAACAGTTCCCTGAATTAACTTCCAAGCCAGCTTCATCAAATAAGATTTGTTCATTAACGTAAAAGATCTAATGCCGAGGCCGCCTTCTTTCAAGGGGGAGCAGACTCTACCCCAACTAACAGCACAGTTGGGCCGTTTATCAATATTTCCCGACCAAACGAAATTACGACATTTCCTGTCAAGGGAGTGCAGTAACGATTTTGGCCATTTGTAAACCATCATGGAGTGAACAATCGAACTCTGAATAACCGACTTGACTAAACAAAGCCTCCCAGCCATAGAAAGATGACGACCTTTCCATCGAGCAAACTTCTGGACAATCCTATCATGAATTGCCTGAAAGAAAGAAGCTCTCGGACGCCCAACGAAAATTGGAACTCCCAAGTAATTGAAAGGGAGGTTCCCGGTAGTGAAACTGAGCTCACCATGAATAGCATTTTTCCTGTCATTGAGAACTCCCGAACCAAAGTAAATGCAAGACTTCTCCAGACTACACTGCTGACCCGATATAGAGTCATAGTAAGAAAAGATCTGATGAATTTTTCTAGCATTCCGAACCGTAGCTTTACAAAAGATCATAACGTCATCCGCATAGAACAAGTGAGTAGGGAACTGAAAAGTTCGACTATAGCGCATAGGTTCAAGATGCCCAGAATCAACACAACCTTTAAAAAGCCGACTCAAGATATCCTCCGCAATTCCAAAGAGAATCGGAGAAAGGGGATCTCCCTGACGCACTCCGCGAGAACAAGCAAAATATCCCCGCAGCTGACCATTGTAGAGAATAGAAAGCCTCGCCGAGCTGAAAATAATAGAAATCCAGTAAATGAATTTCTCATGATAGTGATTAGCTCGCAAAACTTGCAAGATAAAATCCCATCGAATAGTATCAAAGGCTTTTCGGATGTCAACTTTACAAGCCATATTACGTCCCCTGTCCGTGCGTTTCATACAGTTGAAACCTTCCGAGCTGAGCATGATGCAATCATGAATATTACGCCCGCTAATAAAGCCGAATTGATTGTCAGAAACATGAGACGCAGCCACCACGCCAAGACGAGAAGCAAGAATCTTCGAGATAATCTTGAATAAGAAATTCGAAAGGACAATCGGGCGAAGATCGGCAACAGTGTCGACAGAATCCTTCTTGGGAATCAAAATCATCGTACTGGAGTTACACCCAGAAGGTAAATAAGAATGGCGAAAGAAATTCTGAACAGCCGCAATGACATCCGCTTTAATCACATCCCAGCAACTTTGAAAGAATTTACCAGAGAAACCATCAGGGCCAGGAGCACTTGAAGCATCCATATTAAAAACCGCCGCCGCAATTTCACTCTCATCGGGTATACTTACCAACCGCGCATTCTGATCATCAGACACCCCCGACTCAAAAAGCGCATCAATCTCTAACTGATCTCCAGAAGGTCGACCATCATCAGCGAAAAGAGACGTAAAGTGGTCAATAATATGATTCTCAATAATAGTGGCATCATAAGTCTCTCTACCATCAATCTTGAGGCGAGTGAAAGGAGCATTCCGTTTCTTGAACTTGGTCAAACGGTGAAAAAACTCAGTATTCCTGTCTCCATCCCGAAGCCAGTTGGCACGGCTTTTTTGCTGAAGCAAACAGTTCTTATGTGTCAAAGAAACATTTAGCTTTGCCTGAATACTAACCTCCTCATCAAAGAGATCGTTCGTGTATCCAGAAGCAGAAATCTTCCCCTGAGTAGTCTCAAGCTGTTTCATGAGAGAAGAAATGGAGGAATCCACATTGCCAAAAACCTCTTTATTCCAAACCCCAATCTCCTTACGAAGCCTTTTCAATTTCAACATAACACATAAAATAGGGCAGCGTGTGCTGACAGTCTCCCTCCAAGATGTCGCCACCATCTCCTGAAAGGTCGGATGCAAGGTCCACATATTAAGAAAACGGAAAGGCCTACGACCAGTAGGGTTTGTCAATTTGCATTGCAACACCAACGGAGAGTGATCCGAAGTGAGGCGAGGCAGGACAGCAGTAACCAACGACGACCAGTGATCAGCAAAACCCTGCGAAAACAAAGCACGATCTAAAACAGATTCCACATGGTGTGGTAAAAATCTACGTCCCGACCAAGTGAAACGAAGCCCCTCCGTAGGGGATTCAATAAAGCCAGAGTCATCAATAAAATCACAAAACTCCTCACAAGAACCTCTATGTGGCGAAGCTAAACTCAGACGCTCATGAGCACCTTTCACCGCATTAAAATCGCCCATGAAAACCATTTTTCCAGAGACAAAACGAAGAAGATCATGCCAGAGATCACGGCGGTCATTTTGGTCATTCGAACCATGAACAAAAGCAATACGAAAATCATAACTATGCCACAGGCAGTCCACCACAACCACCTGATCAGAAGAGAACAAAACATTAGTAACAACAGAAGAGTGAACAAAAACCCAAATATTCGAACAGCGAGGAGACCGGCAGTTTTGATGCACCGGGACAAGATTCAACGAATGCCAGTAACTCTGTCTAACTTTCCGAAACGCCCGTTTCGGTTCAAGAATGCCCAACACCACCGGGCTAAAAGAGTTACAATGCTCCTTCAGCAGACGTTTGGATTCATCCGTCAAACCACGGACATTCCATGCAATAATATTCATCAGAATTGATTTATGTTAGCGGAGGCAGCTCCGCTTCTTTCAACCTCTTCCGCCCAGCTCTCTTTGGCGACGCTCTCCATGGCTAGAGCGCTGTCTCTATTACTTTTATCAATCACAAAAGTACGCGACGTATCACCCGTGTTACGAAGTCTACTTTTAATGGTTGTGTCCGCTGGCCTGTTGGCTGTGTTCTCCGCTGCCCTAGCAGCTTGCTCCTGTTTGGATGGTCTTCCTCGTCGCTTAGCAGGAGCAACTGTTTCTGGCATGGGCGCTTTAGCTATCGCCAAAATCTGCTCAAGTCTTTGAGCTTTCAAGGCATTATTAACAGCAATATCATCCGTTGTGGAAACGTACTTCCCACTGCTGTCATAGTTCACTTCTTCATCCTCATCCGAAACCTCCTCCGAGATATGGCCATCATGGATCGCAGAAATGTTTACTGGCTGATCAAACACCGAGTTTTTACAAGGTTTTAGACACTCGGCCAACCTATCAGGGCCGTAGTGTTCAGCAGAATTGGAATCATCCAAAGATTTACCCCTAGAAAGACGTACCCGCCGCTGCTGCTCCGGTTCTTCAAGTAATTCAGTGCCTTCGTTATCCAACAGGGCAAAACTGTTGTTCGAAACCGGCAAGCCTAACTGTTTCTGGTGATCATTTTTCTGAAGTGAGTAACATCCCGGGTCCAAACGAGCTGGGGAAACCTGTATGTCTTCGCGTCTCGAACCCACCTCAACCGGCCTATCTCCCTTTGCTGTCTCCTGCTCATGTTCTCTCTCGTCTCTTGCATCACCAGAGATAGGTTGCCACTGTTTCCCATTTTTAACCAAAGGCTGTTGACTTCTATCTTGAACATCCTCTTCCACAACCTTCTTAACCGAAATTTTCCGACACTTTTCGGTGGGATGTCCTGTAATTTTACATTTTGAGCAATAGAAAGGTAAATTCTCATACGTGAATTCAACATAGAACGAAAAAGTATCGTTATCAATTAAGAGTGTAGTAGGAAAGGATTTGGACATATCTAACTCAATAAGAAGGCGCGCGAACTGCCCAAAATCACGACGAGCCGATGCTCCATCAATTTTAATAGGATGACCAATGTACCGCCCAATCCCGGCGAGAATCTCAGGATGCCAATACTCAATTGGCAAATAATGTATCCTCACCCATACATTCGCCATGGAAGAATGCTCTTTAAATGGATCAAAGTGTTTGGACCATTCTCGAAGACGTACATGACCACAAGATAATTCCTAGACAGGCTTGGCTTTAGCACGAGTTTTGTCTTCAGGAGTCCGGAAAGCCAGCGTATAATACCCTTTCCCAAGAGGAATAAGTTGCCACTCAGATTCTAATTTCCAAATTTTGTGAAGTTCTGCCTTGAGAAGCAATGCAGGTTGAGGTTTGTCTCCTTTACGAAGGAGAAGACGACCAATAATAGCATGAGAGAATTCCTTACTGACTTCTTGCGCATATAGGTGCTGTGGAACTTTTAAGGAAAACTGCTCTCCCTCTTTGGTGGGACGTAATGAGTGAAACCGATGAGCAGCTAGGTCTGGACGTTAAGTTATATGAGATTTATAAGTTAGATGTAATCTAAGTTATAATATAATATCAATATTAATTATATTAATTATAGCTATGCTATTATATACATAGATGTTACACGTCAGATGTATAATTTATTGTAGAACAATAATCTTAGTTATATAATATAGAATATTATATTATAATTGTGTTTGATATCAATATAAATAATTCAGTTATATTAAATTATATAACTTACATACTATATTATATTTTATTCACTTTTATATCATTTGATGATATTTATATTCGCATACTTGTATGCATTCATGTAATATATAGTAAATTATATAGATGTTATAAGTTACATATAATTTATATGTTAGACGTAATATTATTTATAATATAATACTAATATTATAACTATGCTATTATATATGTAACTATTATAAGTTAGATGTATAATCTATTGTAAAACAATAATTTTAGTTATATATTATAACTATACTATAATATCAAAATAAACAATTTTATTTTATTGTATGACTTATACTATATACTATATTTTATTTATTTTTGTATCATTTGATGATATTTATAAATTCATGTAAAATTGTATATATTCACATAATATAGATTATATACATCATTTTATAAAATTTATAAATATTTTAAAAAATATAGACATAAAAATAAATATTATATATTTTAAAACTATAGATTTTGATACGATAAATACCGCGATTTTCGGTATACCAATATATACGGACAACTGCGGTATATCAGAATAAGGTATTGTACCTTATTACCGGTATATACAGAATATTAAGGTATACCAGAATAAGGTATGATACCGCATCACCGGTATATGCAGTAATATTCGGTATGCCAGTAATACAGTATCATACCGTATTCTGGTATATACCTTTAATACGGTATTTATTGATTTTTTCGGTATATACCGCGGTATCGGTATACACCGGTATACCCCGGTATTTGGAAAATCCATACCTTTACCTTACCGTAAATCTTCGGTACGGTATCATACCTTACCAAAAAAACCGGTATACCTTAAATTCGGTATTTTGCGGTATTTTACGGTACGGTATGGTCGGTATACCGAGTTTTCGGTATATTTTTCCAGCCCTAATCAAGATTAATATTGAACTAACTTAAAGTCCATTGCTAATTCATTAATGCCTAGTCCCTAAATCACCTTTATCACTTAATTAATTCCTTTACTTGTTTGATCTTATTTGTCTTTAATATTGTTAGGTAATCAATTAGATAATCACACCACTTAGTCTAAATAGCCCTAGTATAATGAATTATGATAATTACTAGAATTAACCACTAATCCTCGTGGGATACGACCTTACTTCCACTTATTGCAACTACACCGTATACTTGCGGCGAGTGAACACATTTCAGTTTGATTATATCTTGCTAACTGCTCAATATACTGACCTCACACTCACAATCATCACGAACATTAAACTGCACATCAACATACATAGTCAGACCGATTCAAGTCACTGATCATTAAATCGAACATTGCTAAGTTGAAAAGATAACGTATAAGATTTTCTAAAAGCAAGTTTACCAACCACCACATTCCGCACATCAGTTAATAGTCCAATTAATCAACTTTCGAGCAATCAGTATGATTGCTAATTAATCCATCAGCTTGAACACTTAGCTTTGGATATCAGTCAGCTTGCCTTTAACTTGGTGATCTGTATCAATCCAATTGACTCATTATCAATTGAAATATTCATTTACACTTGTATTGGTGATAAAAAAAATACAAATGTGTAAGGTTGTGTAAGAATTTTATCTTCCAAGTGCAAAGTAGATGCTAACATGAAGATTAATTATGTAATTTGGACATAGCATCCACTTTTTTTTCTAAAAGATAGCATTTTTAATTTTCTCTTCTTAAAATATATTTATATAACTAAATATAAATTGTTACAATAATTAATTATTTGTGTCAATAAAATTCGAACATTACAGAGTAACCATTCATAATAAATAACATAAATACTTGCTAATTAGTCTGACTCAACTCAAAACACCTATTGAATTGACTCGCAACCGTACGAAGTCAATTACAGTGGAATAAGCTAACCCAAGTCGTCTCTCAAGGAAGGCTAAGCATAGCGTTCTCTCGTGTTGCACACAGATAACAGAAAATAAACCTAAACACTCTAATCAATATTTTGGGTCTGACACACTCTCTCTCTTTAACTAGCGCATGATTGAAATATAGCATGTAAAATTATCTAGGCAAAAATCAAATATAAATAAGCAATAAAGAAATAGCATGTAAATCTACGCTAGGGTTCTTAAGAAAAAGCAGTTATTCATTAAAATAATCGCGAAACAAAAATAACAGTTATCTAGACAGCAAACGAAATTATTATCCAGAATAAATCTAACAAGAGCATAAACGATAAATAAGAAATACTATGAAATCATAAATTCAGAATTTATCTAGGAAATAAATAAATGACTTACAGTAAATGGCAATAACTGAACAAGAATCTCTGACAACGAATTATTTTAGGCGTAAGAATTAAATAAGAAAACGAATAAACCCTAACTAAGAAAATGGTGTCTGGAGCTTTCTGTCTAAGATCTGGACTGCGTTTGGGAAAGTGTAAGTGTACCCTAGCAAATGAGGATTCCTTCCTTTTATATTCTGAAAAATGTAAAATACGCTTCTTTTATTTTCTCTTAAAACTGAACACGTCAAAGGCGCGGGCGCTGGCAAAATTGCGCGGCCGCAGGGCGAAGGCAGCACCCGTTGGGCGTTGCGTGCGTGGGCGCAGGGCAGAGTGAGCGGATGCAGGGTAATGCACTGGAGTATTGCTCAAGCGCGGCCAGAGCTCGGCCGCTGGCTTGGCACTCGCTCGCTGGGTGGAAGACTGGAGCACTCGGCCGCGGCACGTAGGAGTTCGCCTGTTGGATGGGCCCGCCATCGCTGGAGAGTTGCGTGGGCGCGGAGCTCGGTCGCTGGGCTACGCGTGGGTGGAAGCTGGGCCGAGGGGTGAGTTGCGCGCGGGCGTGGGGGAAGAGCCAGCACCCGCTGGGCGCTAGGCGAGTGCACGGGCGCGGAAAAAAGGCAGCGGGCGCGGAGAAGAGGCACTCGGGCGCTAGAAAATGCGCTCGGGCGCTGGGAAATGCTCGCTGGGAGTGCTGGGTGTAATGGCGAGGTCGCGGGGAAAGGCCAGCGTCCGCTGGCTGAGTTGCGCGCTCGCGGGTCGCTCAACATGGACTGTATTGCGCGGTGTTTTTATTTTGGCCCGTTCTCCCTCGTTACAAGTCGGATTTTGGATTCGTTTTTGCCTACAAACTCCTATCGAGACGAGATATAATTCTTCTTAAGACTAATCAACCGAATTCGAACTCCATATTTGTCCACTAATTAATCAATTAGCGCATCAAATCTTGAGACAACAAAATAAGACATAAACTCAAATTAATCAATTATTGAGTGAACGAGACTAAAAATATATACTCATAGCACACCTAAACACCCATAGAATCATCACAAAATAGGACTAAACATAGTCTTTTTTTGTCTAAAATCTATTTAATAATATTTTCCAACTTAAATTCAACTATCATTTTTAAATGAATTGTCGGAATTATAATATATTTTATATTGAAATCTAATGAAAAATGGTCGTGTATTATTTTATTTTGATTTTCAATTGACGAAGTCTATTAAAAAACTAATGTGATTGTACAAAATTTATCCTTCTATATAAATTTTTAATTGATGAAGTTTCATAAAAAATTAATATGAGATTCAGGATAAAATGAATAGAATCAAATTGTGTTTTTTCATTCAACCATTCTTCCGTTTATTAAAAATGTGGCTAATGGTACAAAACAAGTTACTCCATTACACAACCAAATAACAACAAATTGTAAAAAAGAAGAAAAAGATTAAATATTAACAATTTACTAATAGAGAATCAAAATTAAACTTCAAAAAAAACTCTGTAAATATTGATTGAAACTCAAAATATTAATAAATAATTTTTTAATTAACATTCGAACTAATATTATTCGAGTCCATATTAACTCTAACAAAAATAAATGGAGGATAAAATTAAATATAATTGAGAAAACATTTTTACCAGAAAATCCAAATTCTAAAGGCAAAACAAAAAAAAAACACACTTATCATATTTTATCGTGTTCGAATACGATAATATCAAATCTAAAAAAACTATTGAATTTGA